>NW_020885062.1:280314-286269 GCF_003945725.1 Corapipo altera | reverse complement strand
AATACAACCCCGAGCCCCAAAATGTCTCAATACAACCCCGAGCCCCAGGACCAACTTTGTGGCTCAAACCTACCTCTTCCAAGTTTCATCAGCTTTGGATACTTGCCGTGCCCATAGGAACAGAAGGGGTTATTCCAGTTTCCCAGGTACCCAGAGTACTTCACTGTGCAAAGGGAGGAGTGGGGAGAAGAGAAAAGCAAGAGTTTGGTTTCACATCCCGTGACAGCAACATCAGGAGCGCACTCAGGGTTGGATTTGCAACACCCTTTTTTCCTGCTTCCCTTTTTTCCTTTTGGTGTGGAACAGCAGAGGCAGCACAAACCCTTGTGTTCTTCACCAAAAACCTGGTGCCACCCAAGCAGCCCAGTGGTGCTGTGTGTTTTAACAACATCCCCAGACAAAGCAGCTGCTTCACACTCCTGAGCTAATTAAGAGATGTGATTTTTGTGCTTTTAAGAATTGGAAACTTTAGTTGAGCAAATTAAAATGCCCCAGTTATCTGCAGAAATACTTAACAAAGCATTCCCTAACCAAAGCTGGAAACCTGGAGAGAGGAACAAAGGGGAAAACATACCCTCCAAGCTGTGAATCTGTGACTCCAGTTCTCCTCAGTTAGAAAATACACTGTAATGGGTGTTCTCTGACCCAGCACCAGCCCTGAAACCACTTCAGGAACCAATTCCAGCTTCAAACTTCTCAGTGAGCACAGGTGGGCCCTGGAAATCCTGCTTTCCTCAAGGTCAAGATGCCCTTTCCTTTAATCTGTCAGCCACAAGAAGTTACACAGGGTATCCCAAGTGCTAAAACACTGATAAGGAGAACAGACAGTCTCCAAAACAGAAAGACACAGCACTTTGAAGTGCCTGTCCTGGTCTTTGCCAGCCACCAGCACCTCAACATTACAGGCTTGGGGCTCTTCCACAACAGGCTCTGCCCTCTTTGTCTCCCCCAGCACCTTCCTCTGGCTCTGCCACCCCGACCAAACCTGGCACTGAGGCACAGGGAACAAGGATGGGCACCACACCCTCACTGCAGCTCACACTGCCAAGGAGTTTAAGCTTTTAGTCCTGGTGAACGTAGACTAAACTTTTTAAGTGCTATTTAAAAGCTGCTCAGGGGCCTGATGTACCCATGAATTCGGGCACCACGTTGCTGCTGAGCACCCCCATTAACCCCCCGGGGCGGCCAGGCCGAGCTCAGGCAGGACCCAGCACCAGGAGGGGGACAGAGAGCCCTGGGGGGCTGCGGGAATCATGGAACGGCTCGGGCTGGAAGGGACATCAAAGACCACGGAGAATGAGATCATCTCATTCTCAGTCGTGCCATGGGCACAGACACCTCCCACGAGCCCAGGGTGCCCTAAGCCCCGTCCAGCCTGACCCTGGACACTTCCAGGAGTGGGGCAGCCACAGCTTCTCTGGGCACCCTGTGACCCTCTCGCGGCCCACGGGAGGCTCCGGCTCCCCAGGCCCGGCTGTACCTGCCACGGAGGCGGACAGCGGCACGAGCTGTCCGGTGCCGGGGCGCAGCTGCTCCTTGCGCACCCCCCCATTGCCGGTCAGGTCCTGCGGGGGGGGGGGGGGGGAGCCGGGGCTGCTGCCGGTCCCGAGTCACGGTCCGGGTCCCGGTCCCGGTCCCCCCTCGGCCGCCACCTGCCCCAAGGCCTGGCTCCTGCCTCGCCCGCCATCATGGCCACGGCCACGCCCCCGCGCGCTCCGCCAATCACCGCCCGCCAATGGCAGCGCCACCGACCAATCGCGCTCCGAGCAGCGGCCCCTGCCCGGTGCTCCCGCTTTAGAGACACGCGAGCAGGGACACGCCCCTGGGAGGGGCTGGGCCAATGGGAGGCGGAACGTCACGGGGCGCCGCGGTGCACGCTGGGAGGTGTAGTTCAATGCCGCCATTGCCGCCATTTCCTTGGAACAAAAATCCCCTCCGAAGAACAACAAAAAAGACAGAAAAAAACCCCAAACAACAAAAATCAACAAGAAAGAAAAAAAAAAAAAAAAAAAAAAAAAGAAAAACCCCAACAGCAACAAACAACCCCCCCAAAAAAAAGCCAGAAAACACCCAAAAACCAACAGCAAAAAAGAAAGAAAAACAAAACAAAACCAACGAAAAAATCCCAAAGCACCAACAACAAAAAAAAGAAAAAAAAAACAAACAGAAACACTCCCAAAACCAACAAAAACCCCCTAAAACCAAAACAAAAAAACCCCCAAAAATCAAAACAAATAAACAAAAAACCCCCACAAACCCCCAATCCAACCAGTGAACCAACCAAACCAAATCAGATCTACAAAAAACCCAAAATCCAAACTGCGGGAAACAGGCTCTCTCAGCATTCTCGAAAGCCATGAGGGTTTGGACAGGCAGATGCCAAACTTGCTGGAACAAGGGGAGCAACTGGGGAGGAGCAAAGGCGGAGTATGCAAACTAGGACCATACAGTGAGAACAAGGGGAGGAGTATATCTGTACTCCAGTGCAGCAGCAACTGGCCAAAAGAAATGCAGGGTTCAAAGGCATAAACGATGAAAGAGAATAATACAATGACATAGTATAATAACATAACAAAAATCCTAAAACACATTTGCTCAAAAACTGGATCCCAATACCAAACTGGTTTGGAACAAATTTGTGGGTTCATCCTTCTCCAAGCACCTCTGACATGATACACAAGCCAAACAAGTGAGGATGCAAAATAAAAGCAGGAAGAAACCCACGTTCTTGAGATGTTTTGAGGTCACCACAAAAGAACGTGAAAATGAGTTTTTTACTCCCAGAAGGTTGTATTCTGAGGAGAGGAAGGAAGGAAAAGGAAGGGAAGGGAGAGGAGAAAGAGGCAAGGAAGGAAAATGGACAAAAAAAAGAAAAAAAACAAACAAGGGAAGGATAAAAGAGAACTCCCTCAGTCTCTTGCTCGCTTCTCCCACCCCATCCCATCCCCCAAAGCTTGGAGAGAAGTCATCTCCATGCCCAGCCTCCCATGGGATGCTAAGAGCGAAGCCAGTGGGATGCTCACGAGCCAAACACCTCCATGAACCAGTTTATTACACAAGAAACCATTTATTTACCCAGAAAAAAAAATTCCACACAGGAGGAGCAGTGCTTGCTTCCCTTCTGGTCTTTTCCAAAAGGATAAAAGGTTTTCACCAGACAACAAAAAAAAAAACAACCAACACTGGTTTAACCAGAAATAAGTAGTTAATAAGAAAATTATCTTCACTTAGTCGATCTTAAAGTTATCTTAGACCTGGCTGATAGCAAAGTGCTTTGGTGAGAACGTTCCTAGGGGGATGAGGGAAACCCCAGCAGCATTTGGGAGCAGTGGCTGCAAACTGGAGGCAAACACTGGATCTTATGTCAGCTCCTGCCCAGTCGTGTGGTGTATGTGCCCGGTGGGCAGCCCTTCCCTGGGGTGTGCCCTGTCCTTGGGGCAGGGTGGGGGGACAAGAGACTGCCTGGCCTCTCCCTGTGGGCAGGGAAGGGCCTCTGGAAGGGCTGAGGCTGCAGGAGAGGAACAGCTGGACTCTCCTGTGGGAGTGTAACCATCCTCTGCTACCACCTGAACGTGCCTAAATGAACACTCCCACAACTCCTTAATGGAATTGGTAAGGAGATTTTATTGTAGGGTTTGCCCCAGACAGGGTACAACTGAACAGGTCAGGAGAAAGAACAGAAAAGCCTCGAACATAAAATGACTCCAGCCTTATATCCTCGAGGTAGGGAAGGTGCCAAAACAAGGGGAGGAGTGAAGGCGGAGTATACATATTATGACCATATAAGGAAAAAATATAAATATGCATAATAGTGCAGCAAAATTCAACCAGTCAGAACCCAAGAATCACATACACAGGGAAAAAGGTATAACATAAGCAAAGCCACAGTGACAATAAACCAAATACAGAATTTATAATTTTCAATCCCTCAACTCTCCATCCCACTGAGGGGCTGCTGGTCCCACTGCCTGGGGTTGATTGGAGAGAAGCCGAGGGATGTCTGTGGGGTCCTGTGGAGGGCACGTGAGTGGTGGGGTCTCCAGGGGGTGTTTCTGTGTGAGCAGAGGGAGCACCTGAGGCTGGTCCTCCTTTTTGGGGTCCTGGGGTGCCTGGTGGGTCCCAGTCTGACCCCTGAGCTTCCCTCGGCTCACCAAACTCCCATGTCCTGCAGCCCCAGCTCAGGACACGGTCTCCCCTTTCCCTGGGGAAATGGCCAATTCCCTGCCCCACCACTCCTTGTCCTGTCACTACGGTTCCTTACACAGAGTCCCTCTCCAGCTTCTTGCAGGCCCCTTCAGATCGTGGAATGGGCTGTGAGGTCTCCACACAACCTTCTCTTCTCCAAGCTGAGCAGTCCCAGCTCTCAGCCCGTCTCAGCCAAAGCTGTGTGCAGGGTTGTCCTCTCATGGAAACCGTGGTGCTGCAGAACAAGCTCCAGCAGCACAATAAAGTCCTTCCCCTCTCCACTAAGAGCATAAAACACCAGCCTTGACCTCAGCAATCCCCGTTCCCAGCCTGCCAGGCTGTCCAAGACACCTGAAACATGGTTGGCCTGCAAGGATCTCCCTATGGAAAAGCTTGTGTGGTAGTTTGGTCTGGGCCTTCCTTGGTGACCAGTTTGTGACCAAGGAAGGGCCCAGATTTACCTAGTATTCCCTACGATTTTTACGTAAGCTGGGTTATAAGAGGAAAGGAGGAAAGGCCTTCGCTCTCTTTCCTTCTGGCTGCTTGGAGGTGCAGGTTCCCTGCTGTTGAGTCTGCCGTGTTGGGGAGCGAGGCCTGGTGAGGCCTTGTCGACCTTGGGAGGCGGAGGTTGCCTGCGATCATTCCAGAGCGACTTTCAGTTGTCCCAAGGAGAGTAGTGAGATATTTCTTTGCTAACTCTTTTAGTTGCTAGATATTGGGCTACTAATTGGGATATATATATATATATTTTATTAAAGGTTTTGTTCCTTTTCCCTTCTGCCTCCCCTTTCCCTTGCGAAATTGCATATACCTTGTGAAATTGTATATATTTCAATTGTATATAACCGTAACATAAGTGTAAATATATTTATGTATATCACTTTAGCTGTCTCTCTCTCTCGTTTCGGGTTTTCTTAGTTGTTTTTCTCCCTCTTCTCCCTGAGGTTTGGGTGTGGGGGATACGGGGAGACTTCTTGTGGTAAGGTTTGGAGACTTCGCAGGGAGCCAGCTTCGAACCATTATCAGCTTGTCCGCCTGAAAAGCGTGAGCCAGGGTCTTTGTGGCACATCCTTCCCAACAAAGAAGGTTTGAGTTGGGTGGGCGTCCGGGATCCGGCTCCGCCTCCGCGCCGGGGGAAGCGGACGCTTCCCCCGGCGCGGAGGCGGAACCGGATCCCGGTCCCGAGCCCTCATCCCGCGCTCGCCCCCTCGGGGCAGGAGGATCGGCGGAGCGCACATGGCGCTGTACAGCGCGGCCGCCGCGGTGCTGGACGGGCTGGAGCGCGGCCAGGGCGGCCTCAAGAGCCTCGTGTACAACAGCGGCTTCCCGGGTCGCCCGGGGGGGCGGGGGGGCCCCGGGAGGGGGGGGGGGGGGGTCGGACCCGGGGGTGTGGGGGAGCCCCGGGGTGTGCGGCGATGCTGAGCCCTGCCCGCCCCGCAGCATGTCCGGCAGCTGTACGCGCTGGTGTCCGAGACCCTCCGCTACGCGCCGGTGCTCGAGAAGCTGCTGGATGGAGCCGCGCTGCTGCAGGCCGAGAAGAAGCTGCCCCCGCAGCTGGCCAAGGTACGGGGGGAAGGCGGGGTGTCCCCGGAGCCGTGCGGTCCCGGGGCTGGGATGTCCCGAACCCGTGGGGTCCCGGGGCTGGGATGTCTCCAACCCGAGGGGTCCACGGGCTGGGATGTCCCAAACCCGTGGGGTCCTGGGGCTCGGATGTCCCGAACCCGTGGGGTCCCGGGGCTGGGATGTCTCCAACCTGTGGGGTCCCGGGGC
>NW_020885062.1:263711-280304 GCF_003945725.1 Corapipo altera | reverse complement strand
CCAACCTGTGGGGTCCCGGGGCTGGGATGTCTCCAACCTGTGGGGTCTGGGGCTGGGATGTCCCGAACCCGTGGGGTCCTGGAGCTGGGATGTACCAGAGCCAGGATGTCCTTGGAGCTGTGGAGTCCCTGGGGCTGTGGTGTCCCGGGGCTGGGATGTCTCCAACCCGAGGGGTCCATGGGCTGGGATGTCCTGAACCAGTGAGGTCCTGGGGCCGGGATGTCTCCAACCCTTGGGGTCCTGGGGCTGGGATATCCCGAACCCGTGTGGTCCTGGGTCTGGGATGTCTCCAACCCGAGGGGTCCCAGGGCTGGGATGTCCCGGAGCTGGGATATACCAGAGCCAGGATGTCCCTTGAACTGTGGGGTCCCTGGAGCTGTGGTGTCCCTGGAGCCATGGTGTCCCAGAGCCGAGCTGTCCCTGGGGCCGTGGTGTCCCTGAGGCCCTGGTGTCCTGGCTCAGCCCGTGCCCTCCCTGCAGGTGCTGGTGTATGACCTGCTCTTCGGCAAAGGGCTCAAGTGCGGGGGCCGCTGGAAGGCGCTGGCCCGGCGGCACCGGGCGCGGCTGGAGGCCGAGCTGGCCCGGCTGAAGGTGCGGCACAAGGTGAGCCGCAACGAGGACCTGCTGGCCCCGGAGCAGGCGAGTCCCGCAGGTGAGAGGGCTCAGGGCTGGGTGGGCACCACGTGCTGGGAGCTGTGGGGGGCTGTGTCTGACCCGCCTGGCCCTTGCAGCCTCCCAGGTCCCACGCTATGTCCGGGTCAACACCCTGAAGACTTGTGTGGACGATGTGATCGACTTCTTCAAGCGCCAGGGATACTCCTACCTGGGCAAGGCAGCCAGGTGAGGGTTTCTTCCTGCTGTCCCACCTTACCTGGGGTGTCAGCAAGCAGCAGGGGCTTGGGATGAGGTCTGGTGGGTTGAAGGGTTGCTGGTCTTGGTGCTCAGGGTGGCTGGGTTGAGGTTTCTATCACCCCACACTTAGTTTCTGCCTCTCTGGGTGCTGCCTGGAGGTGGGGAGGAACTGTGGGATGAGAGGGATTCTCAGCCTGGGCTCTGGAGGGCTCTGCCATGGCCACAGTGAGCCAGGACTATGTTTATTCATCCTCCATGTGTCTCATGGGCAGCTTGGAGGAGCTGAGGGCCCTCTCCGGAAAGAAGTTCTTGTTGGATCCTCATCTCCCGGAGCTGCTGGTTTTCCCTCCGCAGACAGACCTCCACGACAACCTGCTGTATACTTCAGGACACATCATTCTGCAGGACAAGGTGCGGGAATTGGGGAGCAGGAGGCTGGGAAAACCATTGACGGGGTGGAGGGTCAGCTCCTTCCATGAGAGCTGGGCTTTGCTGCAGCACTTAGGTCTAAGCAGAAACTGTGGATGCAGCCTTCTCTGGGGCTTTGCTTCCATAGCCTGTAGGTTTGAGATGAATTCCTGGGCTATAAAACCTTCCATGGGAGCTGGGGGACCAGCAGCTGGGAGGAGCATGGGGCTGTGGACTGGGCAAAACTTCCAGTGGAGGGTTGTGGTGGCCTTGGCCCTGTGTCACTGTGGTCCCTGTGACCACACAGTGCCAGCTGTGCCCTGAGGAGGGGTTGGGGTGCTGCTGCCCACCCCTCTCACAGGCTTGTCCCTCTTGCAGGCCAGCTGCCTCCCTACCTTCCTCCTCAGCCCTACTGCTGGTTCCCACGTCATCGATGCCTGTGCTGCCCCTGGGAACAAAACCAGCCACCTGGCTGCCATCCTGAGGAACAAGGGGTGAGGGCAGGTTTGTAGGGGGGGTGGAAGGAGGGGGAAAGGTGGCCGTGGTCCCCACAAGCCCATAGAGAGCACAAGAAGGTGGTAGAGCCTGTCACCCTGCCCCAAAAACTCAGGTGGGCTGGTGGCTCTGACAGCGCTGGGCCACTGGAAGCACCTGAGGGGAGGTGAATCATGTCGGGGTTCACTCCCAGGCCCTGACCACGGACCTGCTCCATACCCCTGCGGGGTGAGGGCAGCTCCCAGGCTGTGCCTGCCTGGTGTTTGGGGATTCCTGGGGCCGGGTGGGATGTTCATGCCTGTCTTGGGCACTGTGCTCTGCCTTCAGCCAGATCTTTGCCTTTGACGTGGACCCCAAGCGTGTGGCCACCATGAACACGCTGCTGGCACGGGCAGGGGTCACTGGCTGCCAGCTGGCCCAGCAGGACTTCCTGGCCGTGGACCCTGGAGACCCCAAGTACAGCAGGGTGACCCATATCCTGCTCGACCCGTCCTGCAGTGGCTCAGGTAACACAGGGGGCTCTGGCTGCTCCTGGGGAGCTGGGCTGGGGGTTTGCAGAGCCCCGGTGACAGCTCCTGTCCTGCAGGGATGGTGACCCGGGGGCCAGGGGAGGAGGTGGCCCCGAGCACTGAGCGGCTGCAGGCGCTGGCCGGGTTCCAGCGGCGGGTCCTGGGCCACGCCCTGAGCTTCCCGGCCCTCCGGCGCCTGGTCTACTCCACCTGCTCCCTGCACCGCGAGGAGAATGAGGACGTGGTGCAGGCTGTGCTGCAGGAGCGGGGCTCAGCCTTCAGGTGGGTCTGCCTGGGGGGCTCAGGGGGCTGTAGGGCAGGATTTGGTGCTGACCCTCACCCCAATCCACAGGCTGGTGACCGCCTTCCCATCCTGGCCCTGCCGAGGACTCGCTGCCTTCCCTGGAGCTGAGAGCTGCCTCCGAGCGTCCCCGGCAGAGACCCTCACCCACGGCTTCTTCGTGGCTGTGCTGGAGCGGTGTGAGGAAGGGGCTGATGCCCCCAGGTGAGAGGAGGGCACTGAGGGGCTCCAGCTACTTCTGGGGGGCACCACGGCCAAGGCCAGGGGTGGTGGGCACCCAGGGGAGGGTGTGAGGGGGGAGGTGGAGGGGTCTGGGTGGGTGCAGGAGCAGGAGGCAGGAGCTGGGGCACTGGTGGTTTGGCTCAGGATGTTTGCTCTTGTCTGCAGCTCCCTGCCTGTGGCAGCTGCGGAGAAGCCACAGCCCAGAGAGAAAACGGAGCCAGGAGCAGCTCCCAGGAAGAGGAAGAGGAAAAAGCAGCGGGTGAAAGAGTGAAACAGTTTTTTGGACTGCCCCCTGCCCAGCTGGGGCTGCAGGGAACACTCCTACTGCCTGGGCACAAGTCAGGCTTTGTGCCAGCTGCAGCTGCGGTGGGAAGTCTGTAACCCCTGCACTGAGTGCCAGCCCTGGGCTCACCCCAGTGCCAGGAAGGGGGAATTGGTCACCCAGGGCTGCCCCTTGCAGCCAACTCCCCTCAGGTTTGCCCCCAAGGCAACCCCCACTCTGCACCCTGCAGGGCTGGGGTGCTGCAGCTCAATGAAAGGTGTTGTTTTATCATGTTCCCCCTGCACAGAAGTCCTGACCTCAGCCTGATGTGGAGCTTCAAAAAAGCCTTTAACTGTAGAAATGAAGCAGAATAAAGTTTCTCTAGTGTCGTTTCCAGCTTGTTTGTGCAGTCCTGCCCTGCTCATAGTAGAGGCAAAGTAGGGGGGAAAAAAGTGAATTAATAATAGTAATAATAATCCTGTCCCTGCACCTGCCTTTGACCAAGGGGAGCAAGGACACATGAGCCAGAGTGTGCTGGAAGTGACACCTGAACCCCACCAGCCCCACGTGTCCCTGCCCAGCCCCAGGAATAGCACACGTGTGAACACAGTCGTTTTATTTTAAACCAGGGACAGAAGAAGCAAGGAAACAAAAATTGCACATTCACACTAAAATCCTCATCAGCCACACCAGGAATGATCCAAGTCTTCAGTCAGTTAAAACCCAGTCTCCCCCCAGGCACAGGGGGCTCTCCCAGCAGGGGCTGTGTGGCAGGGAAGGGACAGCCTGGCACCTCACAGGGCTGGGCGTGTGGGACTACACAGTGCCCTCACCTTGTCCCTGCTCATTCCCATCTCCCTCTGGCACACAGGTCTTGCTGGAGCAGACCTGACCAAACTCTGGCACCCCTGAGGACAGGGAGTGGGCGCTCTCCTGGCCCACCACCCTGCCTGGGGCAGAGGGAGGGATACCCAGGGTCAGTCTTGGTGGGCACTAATCCTGTCCCAGCCACTTCCTTAAACTCCAAGGATATGTTTTCTCAGCCTGGCTGCTCTCAGCCCACTGCACCCTCAGCTATGCTGGTGAGGGATGGCCAGAACCACCCCCACCAGCACCTGCAGGTCCTTTGTGTCCCCTCTGTGCCACACAGAGCCTGTCACCTGCCCTTCCTGCCCGGAGAGACACCTTGTCCCTGGCACTCAGCACCGTAACATGAGAGCTCCTGCTCCTCACCCTCAGAGAAATAATTAAAAAAAGAGAGGAAAAAAAAAAGAAAAGGTTTAGTCACATCCACATACATCACATTTAAAAGGAAGGGGATGATGTACAGCAGGGGGAGCACGGCAGAGCCCACGGGATGCAGCTGCCTTTCCCAGCACAGCATGTCGGGCGGGCACAGCCGGGGTGGGAACAGCTAAGCACTAACAGCTGGCAACCTCACTGAACCAAGCTTGAAGGAATTTGAAGGCAATTTAGCTTAAATATAAAAATAAATTTTTATTTTGTTAAAAAACGTTTAAATATTTGTAATCTTTTTTTTGTCTTTTTTTTCTTGCTTTTTTTTTTTTTTAATTTAGACCTCAGCAGACACACACACTCACACGGCTCGGAGAGTAAAAACCTGGCAGCAGAGCACTCCCTGGGGATGGGGTGCCCATCCCTTGCCCTGGGCAAGGCAGGGGGTGGCTCTTGGGTGACCCCCAGCTCCAGCAGTCTCTTCCCATGAAGCTCCCAGGCAGGGAAGGGTGGGATCCCCGCTCCCGGCTGGATGGGGACAGGGGAGGCAGCATTGCAGCTCCTCAGAGCTGGTAAAACCCAAAGGGAGGGGGATGAGCTAAAAATGAAAAGCACTTTGGACTTGGGAGGGGTGAGGAGAACCCATCCGCTCTGGAATCCTGGGAGCAGCTCCACATCTCCCCTTCCCACGTGGGGAGGGGGCAGCAGGAGCGAGGGGAAGGGAGGGGAGAGACTGCCAGGGTTGGAACTCCCCCCCGGCCCGGCTGCCTTTCAGTCACGACATGGAAGGGACAACTCCCCAGCACGAGCAGCCACGCAGTGATGCTACTGTCAACACCCAATTAGCTGGGGCACGTCCCCCCCCAGGGACCAGCGCCCCCCAAAAAAGAAACTCCAAACAGCAAATCCGGCATAACCAACATGCCGCCACACACACGGTTCAGCTCTTCCTCCAAACTCGATTCAGTGAGTGCACAACGGGAGCACGGATAAAGCAGACCAGGGGGAGCGGGGTGGGGGCAGCCCACAGCCCCACGGAGCAGCGGGGATGGGAGAGGGGTGGGGGGATCCCCATCCTCACCCCGCGCCTCCAGCACAGGCCCAGGGGTACGGTGTGTCCTCGGCTAGAGGTGACAAATTAGGTCACTCAGCTGCAGCCATGCTGGTCATCCACGGCACCGGGGCAGCACCAGGCTGGCATCAACCCCAGTGGCAGGGATGGGACCGTGTTCACCAGGCCACGGGATGACAATGGGAAAGACTTCGGGACCTGGTGAAGACGGGGTCCCTGGGCAGCCTGGAACTGCAGCATGGCCCCAGTGGGGCTCCGAGTGGGACACAGCCCCAGGGCTGGCTGAGGGCTGGGGGGGGCACAGGAACAGCTGGAAGAAGCAAATGGGGAAAAATTTACACGTCATTAAACATGGCAAAATAAAGTGAGGGAAGGGACGTTGTGGATATGTACAGAGGGTCGTCCAGCCTTGGCTCTGAACTGTTCAAGTAACAAGAGTTTGGTTTATCCCATCCCAGCCACCCGGCACAGGCTCCAGTGGGTGGCAGGGATGGGGCCTGGTCCCACCACGGGGACAGCTCCAGCCTGGAGCCCCCCACACGTGGGCCAGAGGGGCCCAGCAGCACCGGGGTCACTTTTTGCGGGTGTGCTGCCTCCGTGCCTGCAGCCGCTGGCGAGCGCCTGTCTTGGATCCTGCCCCGATGGAGAAGGTGGGGGTGGACGAACCTGGAAGCAGAAAGGTGGCTCAGGGCCCTGCAGCCTTGGGGGCAGCGTAATGCCCACCCTGGGAACAGCGTGATGCCCGACATGGGAACAGTGTGATGCCCACCCTGGGAACAGCGTGATGCCCACCCTGGGAACAGCGTGATGCCCGACATGGGAACAGTGTGATGCCCACCCTGGGAACAGTCTGATGCCCACTCTGGGAACAGTGTGATGCCCACCCTGGGAACAGTGTGATGCCCACTCTGGGAACAGTGTGATGCCCACCCTGGGAACAGTCTGATGCCCACTCTGGGAACAGTGTGATGCCCACCCTGGGAACAGTGTGATGCCCACCCTGGGAACAGTGTGATGCCCGACATGGGAACAGTGTGATGCCCACCCTGGGAGGAACAGAAGGTTTGGTGTCCCCCGAGCCCAGCATGTACCACCTGAGCCAGCTCCCAGAACACATCTGGGAGCCCTGCTACTGTCCCCAGCCCGAGGAGACACCATGACCCACGAGCTCCCCAAGGCTGGAGCACCATCTCACTCCTTACCAAAGGATGAGCCGACTCCTCCAAAGCCTGAGGCAGGAGTGCTGGGTGTCCTGAAGGAAAGGGTGCTGCTTCCACTGCCCACAGCTCCTGGGACGGGTGTGCTCTGCCCAAAGGTGGGCGCAGGAGCTCCTGCAAATCACAGAATCAGCAACAGGTCACTGTGAGCCGGGGTTGGCAAAGGAAGAAGAGCCTTTGGGAGCCAGTGGCACCCACAGGACACACAGGACTCTGCAGGGGTTGAAGCTCCCGGCCTCTGCTCCCAAAAAAGCCCTTTTAATGCCAAAGTTACACTCTTTGGGTAATCCCTGGGCTCTCCTGGCAGCGGGGCTGCACAGAAGGATTTGCCAGGGAGGAACAAAGGCCTCTGTCTTTCTACATCAAGCAGTTGCTTGGTGTGTGGGTTTTAGTTCTGTGGTAGCTGGGATGGTCCAGTGAGGGTGTGAAATGTTAGGGAAACCCTGAAAGTGAGGACAAAGAGATGGTAGTCACTGGTTGGCAGCTTCTCTGTCAAGGAGCTCCAGGTGGCTGTTAGGGACTGGTACAACCTTGGCTCCTGCAGGACACCTGGCTGGGGGTAGAGCCAGGGAGCTGGTGCCTTCAGAAGGGCCAAGGAGAGTTTAAGGATTCCCCTCCACCACTGAGGGCTGAGGCCCTGGACAGGGAGGATTGGAAATGCCTTCCCTTTGCACAGAGAGGCTCTGCACAGCAGGAGCACCGGCCTCTCCAGGGTTGTGGAGCCCGGGAGCTTGGCAGTGTCCATCAGGAATGCTGCTGCCCAACTCCAAACCTCCAACATGGCCTGCAGTGACAGGACAAGGAGTAATGGGTTCAAAGTGAAAGAGGGGACATTCAGGTTACACATACTGAAAAAATTCTTCCCTGTGAGGGTGGGGAGGCCCTGGCACAGGTTGCCCAGAGAAGCTGTGGCTGCCTTCCATCCCTGGAAGTGTCCAAGGCCAGATTGGACGGGGCTTGGAGCAACCTGGGCTAGTGAAGGTGTCTCTGCCATAGCAGGGGAGTGAAACATGATCTTTAAGGTCCCTTCCAACCCAAACCATTCCATGCTGACTCACCTCCAAAGGTGGGCTTGCTGTTGGGGGTGCTGGTCATGGTGAAGGCGAAGGGGGTGCTCTGGCCCGGTGCCCCCAGCGTGCTCTGCTGCAGGGAGGAGCCAAAGGGCGCTGCTGCTGGGGCCGCCCCGCTCTGCCCAGCTCCAAAGTTGAAGGCCACGGCCGGGGAGCCGCTGCTGAGGCCTGGTGTGCTCATCCCGAAGGCGCCGGCCGAGGGGCCTGGCTGGGTGGTGGCCCCGAAGGTGAACGGAGACGGGGTGGTGCCAAAGACGGTGCCACCGGCGCTGCTGCTTGTGGTCTGGGTGGTGGCACCGAAGCTGGATGTGGTGGAGGTGGCTGTCCCGAAGGAGAACACCGAGGTGGTGGTGCCGCCGAACGCTGCCTGGGTGCTGCTGGTGCCGAAGGAGCCCTGGGCGCTGGTCGTGCCAAAGGCTGTCTGGGCACCGCTGCCGAACGCCGGCTGAGCCGCCGACTGTGCCAGGGGGGCTCCGAAACTGAACGGGGGGGCGAAGCTGACGGGGCCGGCAGCGGGTTTGCTGGCAGACGCTTGGCTGTCGGCAGCCCCGGCGCTGAAGGCGCTCTTGGTGCCGGGGTACGGCGGCGGTGGCTTTGCACCGGCGCTGAAGGAGCTGCCAAAAGCTGAAACGGAGGAGCCAAATGTCAGCGGCGCTTGAGCTGTGGTGGCTGGGGCAGAGGAGGTCAGTGTGGTGCCCCCAAATATGCTAAAGCCCGCAGTGGTGGTGGCAGCAGCTGTGGAACTTGAAGGTGCCTGGCCAAAGGCAGGGCCTGCTGGGGCAGTGGTGGTGGCAGTGACCGTGGCCAGAGGTGGCTTCCCGAACTGGAACACGGGCCCTGGGGTGGCAAAGTTGGTTTCTGTGTTGGGAGCGGAGCTGGCTGGGGCCCCGAACAGGAAGGGCTGTGCCGCGCTGGTGGAGGTGGCAGTGGTGACGGTGACAGCCGGGCTGGCGGCGGGGCCTGTGGAGGAGGGCGGGGTCAGTCCGAAGCTGAAGACGGGTTTAATGGTGGCATCCGTGGAGGAGCTCTGGGTGGTGGCTGTCGTAGCTGCAGTGGTGAAAATGATGTTGGGAAGGCCCGTGAACACCGGGGTAGGCGAGGAGGCTCCGGGCCGCTCTGGGGCCGGTTGTGCCGTCGGTTTGAAGGCGAAAGGAGAGACTTTCGCTGGAGACGAAGCCACGGTGACGCTGCCGAAGATGGGCTTGAACATGGTGGTGGTGATGGAGGATGTCGAGGAAGGGCCTGAGCTCGCAGACACGGTGGCTGTGGTGGAGGTGACAGCCGTGCAGGCTGCCGTGCTCTCGCTCTTCGGCACAGCACCGAAGATGGGTTTGAACATGGGGGTGGGCATGGCAGTGGCCATGGTGGGCACGGCAGTGGCTGCAGTGGGCAGGGCAGTGGCCAGGGTGGGCACAGCAGTGGTCAGGGTGGGCACAGCAGTGGCCGGGGTGGGCACAGCAGTGGCCGTAATGGGCATGGCAGTGGCCGTGGTGGGCACAGCAGTGGCCACAGTTGCCGCTGGCTGGCTGGCAGGAGGGGTATTCAGCATTCCAAACACGATGCTTGGCTTCGGGAGAGAGGGAGATTTGCTGGAGGTCTGGCCCAGCTCAGTGAACGCAGAAAGTGCCAGGCTGTTTGGGGGCTGCACCCCCAGGGCAGGGGGGGCAGGTGTGCTCAGCACGGGCACAGGTTTGGTGTCAGCAGAGGTGTCAGGCAGAGAGCTCGACTCCAGCGACACCGTGGGGGCGGGTGGCTGTGCAGCTGATGGAGGTGGCTGGGATGCTGCTGCAGCTCCAGTGGTGTCTGGAAAGGGGGAGAGAGTTTATTTAGGGATAGAGGGGCACCTACAGACAACCCACCCTTCTGCCAGGCACCCACCTGCTGGTGCAAAGCCTCCTGGAGCAGCCCCCACCACACCCAGCCCTCTGAACTTACCGCAGCCCCCAGCAGGACCAGGGGTTTGGTGTCCCCAAATGTGCCCCTTTGAGACCTGCCTGCCAGCTCTGCTGCCAGAGGAGCATTTGAGCAGGAGGGTTTGTCACCTGCCTCACAGAGGAAACGTGGAGTTCCCGCTGTGGCTGCCTGGCTCTGCCGGGTCCCATTCTGCTGACCCTCCTCCTCCTCCTTACCTGGTGCTGTGGGCACAGCCTGGTTGCTCTGCATCTTCTTCAGGCTGTCCAGCAGTGAGGAGCTGGTCAATGTAGGAGCTGTGGAGGCAGGTGCAGGCCCTGAGGAGGTCACGGTGAACACCAGCGGCTTGGACACAGGTGTCATCTCTGCAGTGGTGCTGGGGACTGCATCTACAGGGAAGGAGCAAAGAATCAGGATCCACAACCGGCTGTGGGGGACAGACCCTTAGCAGAGCTTCTCCAGCAGGCAGGGAAACGACACCAACACCCCACAGCCCTGGGGAACCTCACACAGCACCCTGGAGACATGAGATCTCCTCACTCTGAAGACACAAAGAGCAGCCCCAGACTGAGGCAGGACAAACCCAGGTGCTTCCCCAGACTGTGCTACAGACACCCCACTGCTCTACCAGCCCACACTTGGGCTCGCTCCTACCACCCTTCATGTTCCCAGCCCGCCCTTACCAGCCTTATCCTCCAAGACACTGTTGAACCACTGCAGCACTGCCTTCTTCTCCGCATCCAGGTCCTCCGAGGTGATGGAGTAGCCCAGCTGAGGCGGCGGGGGCTGCCAAGAGAGAGCAGCAGCAGCTTAGCTCCTTCCCAGGGAAGCAGAGCCTCTCGGAAGGTGTGCTGGCGACTGGCCGTGGCGAGCCCCGTGAAGCAGCTGGTCCTGCCGCAGCTACCGCGGAGCTCCGGTCCCCGACTCTGCTGGACCCCCGGCGTGGCACTGAGGGCACGGCAGGCCTTCCCCAGGCATTACCTGGTCCGGCAGCAGGCAGCACAACCACGCACAGCCCACCAGACACTGGGGCGGGGGACAGCGTCACTTCCCACTCGGCCAAGGACGGGGCCTCCTTCCTGAGGGCAGGCAGGTCACTGTCCCCCCAGCCCTGCAGAAATTGCAGTGAGCACATTCTATTGCCAGAGCGGGGCCAGAGGGGCTGCGAGACAGCGACGTACCAGCACCAGTTGGTCCCCACGCAGCGATGACAGCAACGGGATCTTCCGCTTGCGCTTCCCGCTGGTCCCCGGCGCTGACGGCGGGCTCAGGGAATTCCGCTTCTTCCACACCGGTGACTCCGCCACTGCAGAAGGAGACAGGTCAGGCCCAGCTCCAGGCAGGTGTTTGGTTGTACTGATGGGGCTGTCCCAACCCCTCTCTGGATGGCCCAGCTCAGAGGGCAGAGCCAGGGGCAAGGCTTTCAGCTGCTCTCATGCCCTGGAAGAGCAGCTCGCACCACACACCCAGGGAGTCTGGGAAAAGAGCCTGCTGGGGCTCTGTGGGTCAGCAACCCCTTCCCAGCTCCAGGAATGGTCCCTGCACCATACCATGGGGCCCACCTGCCACAGGCACAGAGGACTGCCTCTCCCTTTTAGCTGAGGAAGCATTGGAATAAGCTCAGCCTGGAATTTGATCAGAGCTCCACTCACGCCACAGCAGGTCTTGGCCAAGGCTGACACCTGAACCCATGCTGGGTTGGGAGGTGGAGTTCCCCCTTGCAAGCCAGTTCCCAGGCATCTGCTAGTACCCCAACACTGTCAGCACCCCCCTAATCACCTGGAAATCCCACCAGGGCAGTCCTTGAGGCCAGTTGAAGTAGCACTGCATTGAGAGCAGCACATTCTGAGTTTCCAGGTGACCTCTCAAGCCCATCTTACTGCAGGCCTTGGCTACCTCAGCTACCTCCTGTTCTGATTTTGCTCACCCTGGTGGCCCATCCAACCCAGGTGCAGAGCCAGGGCCCACCTACACTCACCTTTCTCTGTCTGCAGCTCCTTGTCTGACTTCACTGGGGTGGAAGTGTTGGAATGATGTGGTTCCTCTTCCCTGTGCAAACAGGAGACAGCCAGTTAGGATCAATCCTGGGCTCAGCCCCATCCCAGGGAACAGGATGAGACTGAACACGCTGAGGATTCCCACCAGCACCCCTGGTGTTTCTTTGCCACCTGCAAACAGACCTCAGGACAAGAACCTTGTGCAGCTCCAGGCAGAGGAGCTGCTTCTTGCTCCAGCCCCAGCTTGGCTGGGCCTGCACCCCCTCCTCAGGATGGGTCAGCCCTGGGGGGCAGCTGGGGGTCCTGGATGGGAGCACCGCCCCTCGCAAGTTAGACTCAGCCTGTCACCAGGTGATTGTGTCAACCAGGTGATTGTGTTGACTTCAGTTCTGACACAACCTCAGGCTCCTCTGATTTGGGAGAGAGAAGAACACGGGTTGTGCTCGAAGGCAGGCACTACGATACAGCCCTGGGATTTGATTTTGAGGAGATGGCAAAAATCAGGGCCTGCCTTTTCCCAGTGTTCCAGCAACCACCAACCCAGGCCATGCCACTGCCATAAGGCACCATCACCTCTGCAGCAACTTGAGCCCCTATATCTCCGACCCGGCCTGGGAGCAGGGCAGGGGTGGCACTGGAGTGTCATGAGGTGACAAGGGGGCCAATCAACATGACAAGGGGGTCTCCACACCAGTGAGTGACCCACCATCGTGTCTTGGAGAGGAGTCTGGACTGTCCCAGCTCCAGTGGAAAGTGGGACTTGGGCACTGGGATGGCTGGGAAGGCGACAGTTCCGTTCCCAGCTGGCTCTGTGAGAGCCTGGTTACCTGGCTTTCTTCAGAGGCCACTCTGGGGTCTGGGGACGGGAGGACGCTGGGCTGGACATTGGGGACAAGCTCACACCACTTCTCTTCCACAGCTGGAATAAAGAGAGACACCAACAATAACTCGCTGGGGGGCTGGCAGGGAGCAGAGCCCTCTCCTCCCTGCTCGTCCCCACTCAACCCCATCACCCAGGACTCTGGATAATGAGCCCAATGAGTCCAGAGCCCCTCCTGCTTCACCACCACTTAACTCCCCTCCACATTTTGGGGAGCTCAATGTCTGGTCACCTCAAGCTGAACCCACATGGGGAAAAAGCAGCATCCAGGGCCAGGACACTGCTGGGCCAGCTCTTGCCTTTGTGTGACACAGGCAGGGGCCACCCAGCTGCCTTGGGTACCCTCATGTGTGTGGGGCTGCTCTGGCAGGAGCCAGCACCTCCTTGCCAGGAGTTTAGAGCAGGATCCCAACGCAAGGATCTGACTCTCCCCAGCCCCAGCAAACCTCTCCCTACCACTATCTGGAGCAAAGCTTTCCCCACACAGACAGAGCTCCAGTGGCCATGGCTAAGTGTCCCTGGCACATCTGCAAGCCCAAGCAGGATACAAGCAGTGCTGCATCAGTGAGCAGCTGGGACCTGGGTCAGAGAGGAACACATGGCTCCCACACTGCTGACTCCAGCTCAAAAGGTGTCAGCGCAGCAAAGCCTTTTTTTTTTATCTTTCACCTGCATCTATCCAGCCTTGCAGAATGGCCAGGGATGAGGAGGGAGAGCAAAACAGCCTCATCCTTGGTTTGGTGCAAAAGCAGCAGGGCAGCTCAGCCTGGGACTCCCCAGAAAACAGGGAACATTGCTGCTGGACCCACAGCCCACCTGACCCTTGAGGACGGGAGCTGAGCCACACCAGATCCAGGCAGCCAGCCACGCTGCTCTTCATGAGCCCAGCACTGGGATTCCACGGGTGATCCCAGAGGAATGTGCAGCCCAGGTGTCCATACCTGTGCCAGGCCACGGGTGGAGCTGTAGGAGCTGGTGATGGCGTTGCGGATGGAGCTGGGGATGCCCCCGGAGTAGGTGTTGTTGAGGGAGCTCATGGAGGACGTGCGGGACCTCTTGTTGGAGCAGTCGTCGGGGCAGTGAGAGACAAGGCCCCTCTTCAGAGAGCCCGGCCTGCAGGAGGGGTGTGAAGGCTCGGTGAGCTCCCCTGCTCTGCCCAAAGGTCCTTTCCATGCCAGGCAGGTGGAGGAAGGCAATCCCACTCCTTATAGGCTTGGGAATAACCCTCAGCAGCAGCACAGCCCTGCTGTCACAGGGTGACAGACCGACAGCCTCTCCTGCTCTCCCCCAAAGCCAGGCTCTGCAAGCAAAATCCAAGCCCCTCTTCCAGATCCCACAGATTTTTGCTCTCCCCGTCTCCCCATCCCAGAAGTTGCTTTTGGCCCGGTGGACACTTACTTGGGTATGAGAGAGGCGGGGGCACCGTTGGCTACCAGCGGCTCAAACGCTGATTGCCCACTTCCACTGCTGTCGTGGCGCCTGTGGGAGAGAGGGTGGAACCCTGGGGCAGTATGGAAGCCTCTCCCAGCCTGGGGGAGAGGCCCCTTTCCAGGCAGGCTCAACACTGGGAGAGCTCAAACCCTGCTTGTTTTCCTGGGACCCAATACCCAGGACAAAGTTCTTCCACATCTGCAGACTCCTGTGGATTTTCTCTTGTCCCGGGCCTGTCCTCACTGACTCTCACCCCAAATGCCAACATCCTGCTGGGCACAGCCGTTTGGGCATAAGAAAACAAAAATCTTTGCTCAAGTCCATTATTCTGAGCCAAAATACTTCCAGAAATGAGCTGCTGAGTCTCTCTGAACTGACTCGAGCTCTGAAACTCCCATCTCCAACTTTCTGCCGAACCAATGCCCTGGACCGTTTGAGTCAGAAGCCGAATTCCCCTTCCCACAATGATTCCATGAGGACCTGAAGTGTGAAAGTCCCAAAGCAAAGCTTGCTGTGAAGCAGAGTTGGAGGTGTAGGACAGCTCTCCTCAAGCTCTGAGCACGCCTACCCCACAGCACAGGCCACCCCGCGCTCTCCTGCTGACACAGCTCCTTTCTGCCCTCCAGGGTCCCGGAATTTTCTGCCTACGAGCATTCCTTGTGCTTCCCAGACAGGAATGCCTTCAAACTGCCTTTTGTGGCAGAGTTGTGTATCAGCATATTAAAACAGAATAAAGAAAACCCCTGAGCTGATCCCCTCTGTGCATCCATCCCGTTGTTGTCCTGCTTGGCTCAGATAAACCAAGTCAAGCATCCAAAGATGGGAATTCAGTGCTGGAGGAGGATGGCGTGCCCTGCCTTGCCCTGCCGTGCTCTCTGGGTCACCTCCAGCAGCAGGACAATGTGCCTGGGCACTGCCCAAGCCACTCTCTGCAGTGTTCCAGCTCCCTGCCCAGACCAGCCCCAGCACAGAGGGAACAGCCTCCACGGACACAACTGGGAAGGATGAAGCAAGTTGGAGCAAGTCCAGAGAAGGCCACAAAGTTGGCAGGGGGACTGGAGCAACTTCCCTATGGAGACAGGCTGAGAAAGCTGGGGCTGCTCAGCCTGGAGAAGAGAAGGTTCCAGGGAGAACTCAGTAGCCTTCCAGGATCTGAAGAGACCTACAACAGAGCTGGAGAAGGATTCTGCAGCAGGAAGTGTAGTGACAGGACAAGGAGTGATGAGTTCACACTGAAAAAGGGGACATTTAGGTTGGCTATACACAAGAAATCCTTCCCTGTGAGGGTGGGGATGCCCTGGCACAGGTTACACAGAGAAGTTGTGGTTACCCAATCCCTGGAAGTGTCCAAGGCCAGGTTGGAGCAACCTGGGCTAGTGGAAGGTGTCCCTGCCCATGGCAGGGGGTGGAATGAGATGGTTTCTAAGGTCCCTTCCAACCCAGGCCATTCCATGACTGCATGAGTGCAGGGCAGTGAGGCAGTGCTGTGCCTGGGCTGTTGGACTCCACCAGACCTTGCAGTCAGGATTTACTCCTGGTCCTTCCCAGGGTGCTGGCAAAGACACTGCACCCTCCTTCCCTGAGGCTCAGGGCTGGAAGTCGCTGACCTCGACTAACAGAAGCAGCAGTGTCTCCTGTTTACCCTCACACTTCACCTCCCTTTGCTCACTCAGCCCAAGAGGGAAATGTGTGGAGTTTTTCAAGAGGGATCCTTCCAGCCAGTGATCCCATCTCTCTTGGGAGCCCAGGGTTGACTGAAGGACAGAGCCCACAGCAGACACCAGCACTTCCCACCACGCATTCCCAGTCTGAAAATCCCTGTGAGAAGAGAAACCATTTCCCAGCCAAGCTTCCCAAACCACATCCCAGCCCTTCCCAATCCCAGCCAGGCAAAGGAACACACTGGACCCACACCTAAACCACATCCCTTTGATCTCAAGGACAACAGGAGCCTCAGAGGACTGTCTGACACAGCCCCAAGGGCCAGGTGATGGATGGGGTGTGCTTCCTCCCTGCAGTTCCCTCACCACAGTGTTCTTCCAGCCCAGATCCTGGTCACACCACGCATGGCACTCTCTGGGACACATCCCATTGGTCACCACTGGAGCGAGAGCCCCATCTGTGACCTTCCCAACACACCACCAGTGACCTGAACTGCTCCCTCCTTACCTTCTCTTGCTCTCCTGATCGTTCCCAAAGGTCTGCTCCTCCTCCTCCTCCTCTTCCACAGCCCTTTTCCTGCTCTCCCTGATGGCATTCAGCACAGTCTCCTTGGAACACGGGTCGGGGCTGCTGGTGGCTGGGAAGGCCAGGGGTGAGACCAGCTGCTCCAGGCTGGGGGGCAGAGCAGAGCACACTGTTAGGCTAGCTGGGATCACTGCTCAGAATTCCCCCACGGAAAGGGGGACACGGTTCTTCTAGAAGTTAAGATCACACCATCCTCCCAGCCATGTGGCAGCACTCAGGATGGGATGGTACTCCCAGGGCTGATAATGCGGCTTCCCCCAGTGTGTCTCCATATCCCCTGTGGATAATAAAGGGGTTCCCCCCGATGTGTCCAGTATTCCTGTGGTTATAAGTGGGCTTCCCCCGGTGTGTCCCTGCAGTAGCCCCTGTGATTCCCTCCAGTGTGTCCCGGTCCCCTCCGTGGCTGATAACCGGGTTCCTCGAGGTGTGTCCCCGTCCCCTCTGTGATTCCCCGGTGTGTCCCGGAATCCCCCTCTGTGATTC
>NW_020885062.1:254526-263311 GCF_003945725.1 Corapipo altera | reverse complement strand
GGTGGGCGTGGCTTCCGGGCTGAGCGGGGCCGGCCCTTCTGGAGTAACGGGGGGCGGGGCTTAGAAAAGCGGGCGGGGTCTCAGAGGGTTAGACGGGGCTGTCCCCTCGGCGCGCGCTGCGGGGGCGGGGCTCACGGGGTGGGCGGGGCTTATTGAGGTGGGCGGAGCTCTCCGGTGCGAGCGGAGCCGACCCTCTCGGCGCTCCCCGTGGGAGGGCCTTCGCGGGCGCGGAGCTTCCACGGCATCCGCGGCTTGGGGGGGCGGGCGGGAGAGGCTTCCAAATGAGAGAGGGTGGGAGTGGCTTGTAGCGGTGGGCGGGGCTTCCTGGCCGAGCGGGCCCGCCCCCCCGCGGGCTCCCGGCATGCACTGCGCGGCGCGGTTACAGGGGCTTTAGTGGTGGGCGTGGCCTCTCCCGACCCCGCCCCAACCCCTCCCACGTGTCCCCGCCCGGCCCCGGGACCCCCCGAAGCCCCCGGTGCTCTCCCGCTCTGAGGGCAGGGCCGGGGACAGTCACCCAGTGGTGCTGGGGACTGTTGGGAGGGCCGCAGTGGCTGGCTGTGCCGGGGGGGACCCCAGGGGACATGGCTGTCCCAGGGGATATCCTGTCCTGCTGCCAGCCAGTCGGGTCCTGTGGAGCAGGGACCACGGCAGGGACCAGGGCTGAGAGGAATCGTGGCCGGGTCATGACAGGCTGAGACAACGACAGGGACAATGGCAGAGACTGTGCAGGAAGGGACGATGGCAGGGACAGTGGCAGGAAGGGACCGTGGCGGGGATCATGCAGAACACCGCCGTGGGGACACCCCATGGTGTCACCCCAGGTCCAAGTGGCCCTGGCAGGGCTGGGGGACACTGAGTGTGCCCGGGGTGGGCTAAGCACGCTTAGGAAGGGACATTCCCCCGAGATCCCTGTCCATGGGCCACCCAGCAGCCGGACCCTCTTGCCATGGCCCTGCCGGGGTGACCCCGCAGCGCAGGATGGTCTGCACGGCCCCCCCACTGCAGCATCTGCCCCCCAGGAGGAGTCGCAGGGCTGGGCTGAAGGCTTTATTGAAAAATCCCAAACACACGACGGGTCATTGTTATCATACAATGAAAAACCAAACCAACCCGCCCTGCACCGGGGGGGGGGGGGGCAGCCCCTGCCCCTGTCACCAGCACCGGGGACACCGCGGGGACCCCCGCCCGTGATACAAAAGGGACAATGGATTCGGCCGAGGGCGGTGCCACTGTCCCCACGCCCCCGCTGCCCCCGCGCCGCTCCCCGGCCCCGAGGCCTGAGGTAGTTGGGAGTGCAGGCGAGACCCCCCCCAAAAAAGCAGGGAGGGGGTTGGGGCTCCCCGTGTCCGGCAGGAACGGGATGGTTGGTATTGCATCCGAGGGGAGCCAGCGCGGGGTGGGATGGGGAGGCAGCGGGACCCCCGTGGGGAGCCTCCAGGTCCCCCCAGCAGGCTGGGGGTGGCAGCAGGGCTGGCTGGGGACGCGGGGTCAGCGGGTCCCTGCTCGCTGGACGGCTGCGCTGGGCGGTGGCAGCTCCGAGGCCGCGGCGGTGGTGGCAGGTCCCAGTGCCCCGGAGGCTGGGGGATGTCACTGGGAAAGCACGCGGGGACAGCCCAGCTGCTTCCCAAAGAGAGAAAGGCCAAATCCTGCCCCCAGCAGGGGAGGGACGCTCTGGCCCCAGCAGGAGCACCAGCAGGACCGCAGGGGACGGGGACATCTGGGGGGCC
This sequence comes from Corapipo altera, assembly GCF_003945725.1. Classification (NCBI taxonomy): domain Eukaryota; kingdom Metazoa; phylum Chordata; class Aves; order Passeriformes; family Pipridae; genus Corapipo; species Corapipo altera. The sequence goes on along the minus strand of NW_020885062.1, from coordinate 261,584 downwards.
CGGAGGTGGCAACACCCCCCTGCCCTCCGAGCCCCCTGCTCAAGGCACAAAGGTTCCCTGGCTAGTGCCCATCTCTGCCCATGGCCATGCTGGCACCAGTCCCCCCTGCACCCCAGAGGCTGGTGGTGACACCGGGATGGCACCAAAGCGAGTGGGGACAGGGAGCTGCTTGCTCTGGCTTTGGGGTGCTCTGGTTTTGGGGCACCCTGGCTGCCCCCCGAAACCCTCTGTGCTGCTCTAGAGCCACCTCCCGTCCCCAGGAGCTCGTGGCTTGTGCGGTGGCACCGTGGTGGCCCAACCCCGCGCCCAGCACCTTGCGGAGGGTTTATTGCTGGCATGAACACAGTGATCTGTCGGGGCAGGGCAGCCCAGCTCAGGGGGGCGCTGCGGGGGGCGTTTTGGGAACCTGGGATGTGGGGCAGGAGCTCATGGCAGCGTCCCTCCTGCTGCCGGCCCCTCTCCCGGCTGCTCCCGGCACTCCGGTGTCCCCAGACAGGGTATCCCACGGGAATGCCACCGCCCCACCCTGCAGTGGCCAAAGGCACTCGGTGCCCCCGCCGAGGGGGAGCACACCTAGCACCAAGCCCAGCAGCACCCCAAAAGCTGCCCCCCACCCGCTGGCACCCCCGGGGCCTTCAGCAGGCTCATCCCCGGGGCGGGGGGACGGTCACGCCGAGCCACGGGCTGGGTTAAGGCTGGAAAAGCAGCGAGAGGCAAAAGAAGCCCGAGCGCTCTCGCTCAGCCAGAGCCGGCTCTAAAGAGTTCCCAGAATCTGTGCAAAAACAAAACTAAAGGGTTAAAGACCCCCCGGAGACCCCTCCCACCCCCCAGCAGCTCTAATAAATACACGTGCACTTTGCAGAGCCCCCGGCCCCGGGGCCTCGCCGGGTGGCTCCCGGGGCTCCGGAGGCGGCTCCTGGGGGATGAGGGGGGCGTGTGCTTCGGGGAGGCTTCTGCACTGGATCCGTGGGGATCTTCCCAAAAGGCTGCATCGAACGGGGTCCCAGGGCTGTCCCCTGCGAGGCCCCAGGTGTCCCCTGGGGGCTGCTGGTGCCACTGGGGCTACTCTGCAGCTGGAGGGGGAAGAAAGGGTCAGGGAGTGCAGTGCCTCCCAATATCCCACTGTCCCATCCCTCCGGGACCAGCAGCACCCAAGCCCCCTGCCCAGGGGTGATGTGGATCCCACAAGTCGGAGTCTCCAAGGATTTGCCTGTGTGTGCCAACTACCCCTGGGTTTGTGCCAGCTGGAGTGAAAGCCACGCCTGCCCACTGCCAGGACGGCAGGCAGGGCTTCTCCATCCTGCCCTGCTCCTTCCCGGAGCAGTTTCCCAGCTGGAGCAGGACTGGCAGCACTCACCATCCTCCTCCCAGCCCTCGGCCACTCCGGCCAGCTCGTAGTGCTTCTTGCGCAGCTCCCCCAGCTTCTGCCGCTCCTTCTGCAGCTGGTTCTCCAGCTCCAGCACCCGCACCTGGGGGACACCACCCAGGACATGCCCACCCAGCACCCTGGCACGGGGTGGGGCTGAGCACCCCTCTTTCACACCCGTTATCCCCCCAGTATTGAGCCCAAAGACCACTGAGGTACATCCCACAGGTGCTCTGGTGACAAGCAGACGTGGGGAGGGGTGGGGTTCAGGTGGGTGCTGCCTGTGCAGGCAGGTGAAGGCAGAATGACCCATGTGGGCACCCTGGGAAGAGGAATTTCCTGGGGCTGCCATGTGCCAGGCAGAGGTGGGTGCTGTGGGGAGGCCATGGGCTGCTGGGGAGGGATTGAGAACCAACTGGATGTGGCTCCTGGGCAAACCCATCTGTGGCCTGCACACCTTGGGTTTCCCCCGTGCTGGCGCTGCCTGGGGGCAGCTGGGCAAGGTGACCCCCAGCTTGGTGCCCCTCCATCTCTCCCCCAGCCTGGGTAGCCCAAGTGAGACATCAGTGGGTGCGTTTCCCAAAATATGGGAACATCCTACCTGCGAGTCCATCTCCTGACGCTTGATCTGGGTGAGTGTCATGCTGGAGAAGTCCATGCTGTCTGTGGAGAGAGACACCACCAGCACCCCTCAAGCTCTACTCCCTGCTTGGACCCCCCAGCAGCTCCCAGGATGCTGGCAGGGTCTGGCACCATGGCAGGGATCCACATGGCAGGGAGTGAGGGGCAGCTGTAGACAGAGACCACCAGGGCACAGCCAGCTGAGGGTGCTGAGTACCAAGAGCAGAGGTTTCGGGGCAGGTCTTTGCTCCAAGCATTGGAGGAAATGACCTCAAGTTGTGCCAGGAGAGGTTTAGATTGGGTATTAGGGCAAATTTCTTCATTGAAAGGGTTGTCAGCCCTGGCACAGGCTGCCCAGGGAAATGGTGGAGTCACCATCACTGGAAGGATTTAAAAGCTGTGTAGATGTGGCACCTGGGGACATGAGTTCATGGGGGGCTTGGCAATGGTGGGGGAGCGGTTGGACTCGATGGTCCTAGTGGGCTTTTCCAACCTAAGTGATTCCATGACTTTCCAGTCCCTGCAGCCCCACACTCACCTTTCTCCTCCACCTGTGACCTCCCAGCTTTGGTGGAGGCCACCACACCGGCTGTGGCCTGGTTGACCCCCCGGGAGGCTTGTTGGAGCTTGCAAAGGTTGGCGCTGTCCTTGTCTGCCTTCACCTGCCGGGACAGCCAGGAGGGGTCACTTACACCCCACCAGCCCTACAATTTGGGGTGACCATAGGGTGCCCCAGGGTCACCCCAAACCTCCTACCTTGGAGGCTGCCACCAGCTGAGCGGTGCTGGCCGCGATCTCCCGGGAACAGACCATCAGCTCCTCGAATGTCCCCTTGCCTTGCACCACCAGGTCGGCAGCGTCACTGTGGGAGGGCAGAGAGGGGCTGGAGCATCATCCTGCCACCCTGTGTCCCCTCTCTGTGGGCACAGCAGGACTCTGCCATCCTCTCCACGCTCCGGTGACAGTGGCACTTACACCATGACGGTGGCACCCCAGCCCACGGCCTTGGAGGCGGAGATGAGACCCTCGGTCCAGCGGGAATTCTTGGCGTAGAACTCCTTGGGGGATGCTGCTCCCTGCCATGGGGAAAGGCATGGCTGGGGACAGGGGACAGACCCCCATCTTGGTGGAAAGCAGGAGGTCGGGGTGTCATTTCGGATGCGTGTGGGAGTTGGGGAGACACCCAGCACGGGGGATTGCATGGGAAGGGAGATCAAGGATCTCTGTGACACCCCGGGAATCAGAGCCAGGGTGAGACCCTGGGGCTGGGGCAGCAGCTCTTGGCAGCTGGTGGGGACGCTCAGATGGGCCAAGGGTTGGAGCAGCATGTTCCAGCAAGTGTGTGGTGGCCCCTGGCTGGCCAAGCACCTCTGATCTGCACCCCTGTACCAGCTCACCCGTCCACTCTCCACGATCTCTCTCTGGAGGTCCTTGGAGGCCAGGACCAGGACGTGGATGGCCTGCATGAGGCCCGTGCAGGAGCCCAGGATCCTGTGAGACAAACCCCTCTGAGCCCTCTGTGGGGTGCCTGTGGCACCAGTCCCATCCTGCCTGCCCGGCTCTCTCCAGTTCCCCAACCAACACTCACCTCTCGTTCACTTCCAGTTTGACCCCAGTGTCACCGGCCCGTGCCTTGCTCAGCATCTCCTGGTAGGGGGGAAGAGGCTGTGCTGAGCCCTGTGCCCGCTGGCAGGCCCGCACAGTGCCCGTGGTTTCCCCACACACAGGGTGCCCTCACCTCGATGCGGGCAGACGCCGTCTCGATGGCCGCGGCCGTCGCCGCCATCTCCTTGTCCACCAGGTCACCCAGTTCCTCCTGCTTGACGTCCAGCCCTCTGGGACGCAGCTCCTGGGATGGGATGAAAGGGAACGTCCAGGGGTGGCACAGCCCCTCTGGCGGTGCCCACCACAGCCTGACCCCATCCCACCAGCCCTCCGGGGGCACCCACCTCTGCAATGGTGCTGATCCGGCCCAGGCAGGCTGTCACCGGGCTGCAGTCAGCACCTGCCACTGTCCCTGGGTCTTGCAGGGCACTGAGGTAGTTCAGGGCCTCGCTGCCACACTGCCTGCACAGCTCCAGCAGACCTGTGTTGGCAGCACAGGGGTGAGGGGGCCACACAGGGGGATGGAGGTGTCTGGTCCCTGCCTGCCCTGGCATCCTGCCCATCCTGGTCCTTACCCACTCCAGGATCCTACTTGTCCCAGCATCCTGCCCACCTGGTCTCCTGACACCTTCCCACCCCAGCATCCTGCCCACCCAGTCCCCTGCATGCCATGACCTCGGCCCACCTCGGTCCTGGCCCACCCCAACCCCTGTCTGTTCCAATCCCTGCCCACTCCAGCATCCTGCTCATCTTGGCCCTGTCTGCCCCTGCCCACCACAGCCCCTTCCTGTCCCAGAATCCTTCCCTGCCCACCCCAGCATCATGCCCACCCTGTCCCCTGCCTGCAACGACCCCTGTCCACCCCAGCCCCTGCCCACCTTGGCCCCTACCTGCCCCAGAATTCTACTCAGCCCCTGTCCATCCCAGCATTCTGCCCACCAAATCCTCTGCCCGCCCTGATCCCCTCCCCACCTTGGGTCCTGGCCCACCCCTGCCTCCTCCCCACCCTGGCACCTGCCCATGCCACGCTCTGCCCGTGGGGCAGCACTCACGGTCAGCGGGCTCCACGGGGGCCACGTGGGAGGTCGCGCTGCCCTGCAGGAGGGTGTCGCTGACCAGGTGGGCGAAGAGGGCCAGGCAGGGCAGCAGGGAGCCCACGGCTGCGGCGGGACAGGGGGCACACACCTCAGCCCCCGCCGCGCTGCCCACCCAGCCCTGCATGCCAAGGCTGCCCCTGTGCCCTCCCCCCTGCCCAGGGCTGCCCCTGTGCCCTCGCCCCCCAGGGCTGCCCGTTCTCACCTGTGCCATCCGACAGGTACTTGCCGTGCGCGTCCCGCAGCCGCTCCACGCACTCGGAGGCTGCCAGCGTGCGGGACAGGAGGCAATCTGCAGGCAGACGGCAGGCAGGGCTCAGCCAGGCCGGCAGGCAGCGGGCAGGCCGGGATAACGCCCGGTTTGGGAGCCTCACCTGCCGAGCCGGTGCAGCCGATGTGGGCGGGATCCTCCATGCGAGCCAGGGCGTCCTGCACCATCCGCTCGGCCTCGCGGGCGGTGCCCCGCAGCAGGGATCGCTGCTCCTCGGCCAGGCGCCGCTGCAGCGCCTGCTCTGCGCCCTCCTGCCAACCCCACAGGGGTGTCGGGGGCCCTGCTGTGCCACCGGCATCCCCCTCACCCAGCCCTGCCGAACCCCCGTGGCCTGGAGGGATGGGGCTGCCCCGGGGTACCTTGTCTCTCAGCTGGGTCTGCAGCGACTCCAGCTCGTTCCTGCTGCTCTCCTGTTCCCGGCTGAGCGTGTCCCGCAGCTGCTGCAGCTCCGCCCGCAGCGCTGCCATGTCCTGCCCGTGCCGCTCCGCTGCCTGGCTCAGCCGGTCCCGCTCCTGCTCCAGGCTGCTGATCCGGGAGTTCTGCTCCGCTCCCGCCTGGGGGGGCATGAAATGGTGGTCGGGGCTGTGCCGAGGGTGAACCCTCCAGTCTGGGGTCTGGTTCCCGGTCCAGGCTTGGGCCACCCCCACTGTCCCTGCAGGCGCAGCCCTGCATCACCACCTGGCAGTGATGACCTCACCTGGTGACAACCGAGGCTCCTGGGGAGCCCTTTCACTTTTATTCAGTGAAAATTCACTTTTACCATGGCTGTCACCATCCTGATGGAGGAATGGATGCGAGGTGTGAGAGTGGCCTGGAGCTCTGCCCTGTCCCTGTCCTGCTGCAGTGTCTGCCCACCCTGGGAATGGATAACTGCATTTTCCTGCCAGCTTCTCCCTCCTCCACCAAGCCCAGACATCCCTGCTATGCTCCACATCTCCACAGGCATGGGATACCCTCTGGCATGTCTTGCAGTGTGATGGCACACTGCTGCCTGGGTTTACAACGGGCAGAGTTCTTCCAGGGCTTTTATTCCATGATCCCTGCTGCTGGAGCCCATTGCTCCACATGCTCCTGCAGGAGCACGAAACCCTGTGGTGTGACCATCCAACCCATCCAGATGTTGGGAGGAAGACGACAGGGTTCTCAGGCCAGTGGTGGGTATCATGTCTCAGAAGGGTAAGGCCTGGCTGCCCACCCCAGGGCTGTGTGAGGGGTTGCAGGCCCCCCCCCCACGCTCTCACCTGCGTGCTGGACTCCAGGGTGCCCTGGAGCACCTGCAGCTCCTGCCTGCTGGCTGCCAGCTCCCGCTTCAGCGTCTCCAGCACCTCTGCCTGCTCCTGAGACTGTGGCAAGGGGAGAGGTTGGCAGCACTGGTGCCCCACGGGGGAGCCCCTGCTCATCCCTGCTGTGTCCCCCCCATCCATACTCACCTTCCTCTGTGCCTGCTCGCTCACCCTCTGGAAGGAGTCCTCCAGCTCCTTCTTCTCCCGCTCCACATCCCCCTGGGCCTGCCTGGCCACTGTCACCTGCTTGGTCACCTCCGCATTCTGGCGATGGCAGAGTGAGCTCAGCATCCCCCTGTGCCCGGGGGGTACAGCTGGCAGAGGGGGTACCAGGGGGGTTTTTGGGGAGCCCACCTTGCGCAGCAGGTCAGCGTGGTTCTGCACCAGCTCGCTGTACTTCTCCTTCAGTTTGCTGTAGCGCTGCTCGTTGGCCTGCGCCCGTCCTGCCATACAGGGACACCGAGGTGAGCCCTCAGACCCCCCCAGGGGCTCACCCCACCTCAGGCTGGTCCCAACTCCCCCTGCTCACTCTCGATCTCCGTCAGGCTCCGCTGAGCCTTCTCGGTGTCCTCCCGCTGCTTCTTGAGCTCCTCCAGCTCCGTGCGCAGGAACTCGCTCTCGTCCTGCGCCTGCTGCTTCAGGTGCTGCTGCTCGGCCAGCTCAGCCTCCAGCTCGCTGGCACGGCCCCTCAGCTGCACCGCGCCCCGCGCGCTCTGCGGACACGGCCGGGGGCTGATGGTGCTGTTCGGGGCCCGCCGGGACTGTCCTGTACCCACCAGTACTGCCCAATGCCCACCAGTACTGCCCAACACCCACCA
>NW_020885062.1:232540-254516 GCF_003945725.1 Corapipo altera | reverse complement strand
CCACCAGCACCATCCAACACCCACCAGTACTGCCCAATGCCCACCAGCACCATCCAACACCCACCAGTACCATCCAACACCCACCAGCACCATCCAATGCTCACCAGTACCATCCAACACCCATCAGTACTATCCTACACTCACCTGTACCATCCAATACCCACCAGTATTATCCAGTACCCACCAGTATCATCTGATGCCCGCCAGTACTGCCCAGTGCCCACTAGTACCATCCAATGCCTACCAGTACCATCCAGCAGCCCCCACCATGGGTACCACCCCACAGACCCCCAAATGCATCCAGCTAAAGCACTGAGGGTGCTGAGCCTGCCCCCTCTGCAGGAATGCAGCCCCCTGGCACACCTGGAGACCCCCAGGGTGGGCAGGGATGCAGAAGCCATTGGGGACAGGGCAGAGCAGAGATGGGGACACCATCTTGCCCATCCAGGGGTAGAGCCACCACCCCACATTCCCAGTGTGAGCCCCCGGGTCTCATCCTGCCCACCTGCTTGTCACCCACCTCGGCCTTGAAGTTCTCCAGCTCCTCCTTCAGGGCTGTGATCTCCCCGTAAAGCTGCTCGATTAACCGGTCCCTGGGAAGGAGAGACACAGGGTACCTCCTCAGTGCCATGGGGACACGTCCTGGGAGGGGAGGTGTCCCCTGTGCCACCGCGGCTGTGGTGCTGTTCCAGGAAGGGAGGTCCTGGTACGATCCCGGCCTGCTCACTTGTCATCCTTGTTCATCCCGTTCTGGCTGTTGAAGTTGAAGGGGTCGCAGCTGAAGGCGCTGCCGAAGATGTCGTCAAACTTGTTGTCAAACAGGCTCTGTGGAAAGAGCAGGACGGACCTGGAGTGACCCCACCACCACCCAGGAACCCTCATCCCCTCCATGACCCCAGTGTCACCACCAAACCAGCCCACGAGCTGCCTGGACACTGGGGCTGGATCCCCCCACTGCTCCCAGGGCACTGAATGTGTTGAACTGCCATGGGGCATCTCTGGTCCATCCCCACTTAAGTCCCAGGGGGAGAAGATCCCCAAAGCCGTGTCACCACACGCTCCTTCCCCTCCTCACTCAGTGCCTGGGAACAACCTTTGGTGGAGAGGAGGGTGAAGACCTAAAGTGGCAGATGCTCAAAGCCAAACCTCTCCTCGCCCATCACTGGAGGGCACCATAGCACTGAGCAGCACTGGGAGACAAATCCAGGCTGGCTCAGCCCTGGCAGCACTCAGATGGGACATCCAGCACCCAGCTGGGACATCCAGCTCCCAGCTGGGACATCCAGCACCCACTCACCCCCCTGCAGTGACACTCCCCAGTTCCCAAAGCCATCCCTGCTGTCTCAGCCCCCACCACGGTGTGGATTTGGAGAAGTAACTCCAGGCTCAGAGTTGGAGGGCCCCTGCCACCCTCACCTGCGAGGCCGTGTCCATCTCCACCAGGTCTGTGATGGGCTCACTGTCAGGGGAGGACGCCTCAGCAGGGATCACCACCACGGGGCTGATGTGCTCCGACAGCGCTGAGGCCCGTAGGAAGTTGGGGGGGTTCTGGAGAGGGATGGCAGCAGGGTGAGGGAAAGGGCTGGTACTGCTGCAGGACTGAGGGCATGGCTGGGTGAAATCCTGCCCCAGAGCTGAGCTGGCCAGGCCTTGATCCATGGGAATAGAGCCAGGACCCACAAGGATGGAGCCAGGACCCACAGGGATGGAACTAAGACCCACAGGGATAAAGCCAGGAGCCAAGGGCATGGAACCAAGACCCACAGGGATGGAACCAGTGTCCACAGGGATGGAATCAGGACCCACAGGGATTGAGCCAGGACTCGCAGGATGAAACCAGAACCCACAGGAATGGAGCCAGGATGCACAATAAGGGAACCAGAACCCACAGGAATGGAGCCAGGATGCACAATAAGGGAACCAGAACCCACAGGGATGGAGCCAGGACCCACAGGATGGAACCAGAACCCACAGGGATGGAGCCAGGACCCATGTGGTTGGAGCCAGAGCCCTCAGGGATGGAACCAGGACCTGCAGGAATGGAACCAGGGTCCAAGGAGAGGGAGCCAGGACCCACAGGATGGAGCCAGGACCCAGGGGGATGGCTCTTAGCAAAGGCTTTGGGTTGGTGAGAGAAGGGATCCCACCCCCTGGTCAGACAGCAGCTCCATCCCACAGGACACCACCCAGAGAGGGATGCAAAGATGATCCTCAAGGCCCATGAGCCTCACGTTGCCACCAGCCCCAGGAAGCCAGGTAAGGTGACAGGTGGCTTTTTTGGGGCCTCCCCCAGTGCCACCCACCCCAGAGCTGCCCCTGGCCACGGGGACAGGGAGTGTGGGGACTGGAGACCGTGGGGTCTCACCTCTGGCAGCTGTGGGATCTGAATCAGCCGTTTGAAGTACTGAAGGTTGCTGGAGCGATAGAAGAGGTCCTTGAGCCTGGAAGGAACAGGGAACGGTGAGGGATGGCTCTTGTCCAGCCTGGACAATGTGGGGAGCTCCAACCCCTTGCCTGGCTCCAGGTGTCACCTGGCTGAAGGGGACTGTGGTGTGTGCTGCCACCAAACCCAGGGCAGGTCTTAGGAAGACTCCACTGCCAGCCTCCCACCCTTGGAAAAAACTGACTGCTGGAGGGTTTATCCCATAAACCCAGGGCCTGGTGGGCAGGGAGAAGGATCTGGAACTTGAGCAACCTGGCCTAGTGGAAGGTGTCCCTGCCCACGGCAGGGGGTTGGACTGGATGATCTTCAAAGGTTGCTTCCAACTCAAACCACTCCCTTCCCACCCAAAGCCCCCACGAGCAGGTGTGGGGCTTCCAGCCTGGAGCCAACATCCGCAGTTCCCACAGTTCATCACCTTCAGTTCCCACAGGAGCATCTCACCCAGGAGCAGGGTACTTCCTTCCAGGATTTCCAGTTTTGGGGAGGAGTGGCAGTGCCCAGCCACACCAGTTCTGGCTCCCATCCCTCCCAATCACCTCAGCACCCCAGCTGGGATCTTGGTGATGTTGATACCTGTCCCAAGGTTAGTCCCTGGGGGGTCAGAGCCCACGGCCAGCCCTGATATCTGCTGTTTGCAGTTTGTGACCTTGGTTTTGAACCAAGCTGTCCCTTGGCACCTTGACATCCTCCCCCTGTTCTCAGTGGCCAGATTTTGTTTTGGCTGCCCCGAATAATCACATACCAGAGGCCACAGCACATCCCTGCTCACTGTTTTTCAACCTCTGTGCCCTGGGAGCACCCCCAGAGCACCAGCACTCCAGCTCTGGGCACTTACTTTCGGAACTGCTCCAGGAAGCGATCCCGGTGGCCCTGCAGCGTATCCGCCGGCAGACCTGGAAGAAGCAGCAAGCAGAAACATCACTGGGTGTCTTCATGGATCAGGGGACAAGCTATCAGCACAGCCACATGGGGATGGGTCTTTCCCAGAGATGGCCACCCTCCTCTGGGGGTCCGAATGCTCCCGCTGCAGGAGGGGATCACACCCCAGGGAAGGGGAAAGCACAGAGGTCAGGCAGCAGCCACCACAATTCCAGGTCCTGAGGGACGTGGGTTTGGCGCCGCCTTGTCTTGGCGACTCCTTTTATCTCCCCAAAAAGGCTGGGAAGGGGATGGGGGAGAACAGCCCAGCCTGAGCAGGGTGGTGACCCCCAGTGTCTCCCTCCGTGTCCCTTCCTGCCCAAGGTGGCGGCGCTGGGGACACTCACACGAGTGGAGCTTGAAGAGCAGCTTGACGGTGTAGTCGTAGAGGTGGCTGCAGTCCAGGATGACCTGGATGAGCGGGGCCAGGCGACACTGCCCCGCCGCCGTCACCGACACCGAGCGCGACATGTCCAGGGAGCTGAACACTGCGGGGGGGGAGCACGAGATCGGGATCTGGGAGCACCAGCAGCGCTGGCGGGTGCCACGCTGTGTCTGCCAGATCCACAGATGTCACCCACAGCAAGAGACCTTCAGCTGGAGCAAGATACCCACTGGCCCCTGGGGACCCAGCCTGTGGCCCTGCAGCCGTTTGTGGGGAAATTCCCACCCAGGACTCCCACCCAGGCTGGGGAACACTTCAGCCTGGCACTGTGGCCCTGCAGCTGGGCCTGACCCCAGCAGTGTCCCTGGGCAGAGCTGACACACAGCCCCTGTGTTCTGTCTGTCACTGTTGTCCCACTGGCATTTGAGTGTGCTGGGTGTGCTGGCAGGAGATACTCCAAAACCAGCCAGGAGCACCTGGAGACCATCTCATTCCACCTCCTGCCACAGGCAGGTACACCTTCCACTAGCCCAGGTTGCTCCAAGCCCCATCCAACCTGGCCTGGAACACTTCCAGGGATGGGGCAGCCACAGCTTCTCTGCCCTACTGTGCCAGGGTCTCCCCACCCTCACAGCCAACAATTCCTTCCCAATATCCCATCTATCCCTGCCCTCTGGCAGTGGGAAGCCATTCCCCTTGTCCTGTCCCTCCACTCCTTGTCTCAAGTCCCTCTCCAGCTCTCCTGGAGCCCCTTTAGGCACTGGAAGAGGGTCTCAGGTGTCCCTGGAGCCTTCTCTTCCCCAGGTGAACAGCTCCAGCTCTCCCAGCCTGGCTCCAGAGCAGAGGGGCTCCAGCCCTTGGAGCATCTTTGTGGCCTCCTCTGGACTTGCTCCAGCAGCTCCACGTCCTTCTGATGTTGAGAACCCCAGAGCTGGAGGCAGCTCTCCAGGTGGGAATTCACCAGAGGGGCAGAATCCTCCCATCCCCTGCTGCCCACGCTGGGATCAGCCCAGCAGAAAGGAGGCTTCTTGGGCTGCCAGTGCACATGGCTGAGGCATGTTGAGCATCTCCTCACACCCCCAAATCCTTCTCCCAGGGCTGCTCTCCATCCCTTCATCCCCCAGCCTGGACTGATACCAGGGGCTGCCCTGCCCCAGTGCAGCACCTTCTGCTTAGCCTTGTTGAACTATAATTCAGGTGAAGTGCCCAGAAGAGCTGAGCTGTGGTGCCCTCAGCCAGCACCCCCACAGAGCCTCCCCCAACTCGGCTCAGCCTCCCACGGAGGGCCTGGGCCCCCACAGACCCCTCATCCCACCCTCTGTCAGGGTAGCACAGGGGCTTACCTGTCTGGAAGAGGTTCAGTTCACACTCCAGGTAGTCAAACATCTCCACCGTCAGCTGAAAACTGGGAAACAGGGATAAGGATGGTGGGTGACTGTCCCCATGGCCACCCATGGGCCTCACCCTGTGCCAGGTCCCAGCTTGGCAGGATGAGAGGTGCTCCAGTGTGGATGCACCAGCCTTTCCCAGGGCTCTGCTGGGGCAGGTGGAAGGTCCCATCCCTGCTGGGTGGTGCCCCCCTGGCTGCATCCACCCCTCCCTCACCTCCCCCTGCCCTGCACTCACAAGTTGTTCACGTCGTTCTCCCCGGCCTCGTCCAGCTGCCGGTCGGACATCTGCAGATTCCCAGGGAAGCGGGGATTCTGTGGGGAAACAGGAGTTGGGAAAGGGTTCCAGAGGATCTCCTGCTCTGGAAAAAGCTCTGGGAGCACCAGATCCTGTGGGCTCGGTGCAAAGTCAGCTCCTGGATGTGCCAGGGGGGTGATGTGGGGGCGGAAGGGGGGTAACACAAGGTCTCCAAACCCTGGGTGACCACAGCATCCCTAATCCAGGTGCTTGTGTTCTCCCCAGCAGGAAAAGCTGATTCTCCCTGGGCTGAGAAACCTGCTGAGCAGGGAGGAGCTGTGAACTGGGAGGGGATGGAGCCAATATCTGCCTCAAGGGGCAAAGCCTCCTCATGCAGTCCTGGCATTTTGGGGAAGGTCACATCACACCAACAAACTGAACCAGGGTGATGAGCACAGAAAACACCTCTTTGCAGCAGAGATCTTCCACCTCTGCCCACCTAGGATAGCTGGGAGAGGACGTGTACCCCAAAGCTGAGGGTCTTTTAATGCTTTTTGTAGCCCACCAACTCCCAGGTGTCCCCAAGAAACCCTGGGCCACCATGAATCCTGCCACTCCCAAAACGCTGGTCCTTGGGCTATTTTTGATCCAATTTTGATGGCCACTGGCAGCTTGGGAAATGTTTCATGGAGGCAGCAGGATGGTCATGACAGAGAGGAGGACCCAAGGGGGTGACAGTGTTGCAAAGGCTCTGCCAGCCCCTGTCCTGTCCCTGTCACCCCTTGCTGCAGCCTTGGGGAAGGGGGGCTCACCTTGGTGTGAAATTCCATCTTGGTTCTCAGCAGTTTGAGGTAGATGCTGCAGAGCTGCCCGTAGCCCTCGCTCAGGTGGCCCTGGAGACCCCAAAAAGCTGTTGAGATCCAGGGCACGCTGCAGAAAAGCCTTTTCCCCCTGCAGAGCGAGTGACCCCTCCCTCACCTCCCCAAAACCACAGCCAAACGCTCCTCGCTGGCACCCAGCCCCTGGATGCAGGTTGGCTTCACTGAAAGGTTTTGGGTCACAACCTTCTCATCACCTTCTCTGCACATTTCAATGTGGCTTTTGACCATCAAAGCCGAGTTTTACTGGGTTTTGCCATAAAATGGGAAGGAGGCCTTCGATTTTGGTGGGAGGGGACACGAATGTGACCGGCAAACCCACCCCAGGGAGGTGGTGGCAGCCCTGGGTCAGCCACGGCTGTGCTCAGCCCCTGGATCGTCCTGGGAGAGAGAATCCCCCAAGCCTACAACCCCCCAGCCTGACCAAGGGACCCCCGGGGTGTCCCCACCATGGTGGCCACTCACCCACATCCTGCTCATGTCACTCAGCTCATTCTTGTATCTCACGGAGTCTTTCAGGACCTGGAGGAACGACGGAGACAATCAGCAGGCAGAGCACCAGGAAAAAACGTCCTACACTTGGAGTTGGCAATTGGGGTGAGGAATGGCAGGTCTTGGTGCATTCTCAGCCCTTTGTCCTGCTGGTGGTGTCACCACTGCCAGTCCCAGGTGTCCCAGTTTCCCCATCCACCTCACTGGTGGCTCCTGCACTGAGCGGTTTCCTCTGGCACCGGCACTGCCGTTGGCACCGGGGTTTGGAGCACAGGGGTTTGTGGCCAGGGCACCACTGGGAAGGCTCTGGCACCAGTTCCCATGCAGAACTGACCCCCACGAGGGCACCAACCCTCTGTGAGGGCATGGCACCAGTCCCCACCTGGGACTGGCCCCCGGGAAGGTACTGACCCTCCAGGAGAGCTCTGGCACTGGTGCCCTCTCAGGACTGATTCCCAGGAGGGTACTGAACTACCAGGAGGGCACTGATCTCCCAGGAAGGCTCCAACTCCAGTACCCACCCAGGACTGACCCCCCAGGAGGGCACCCACCCACCAGCATCTCCCACTGCCCGGTGCAGCCCCATGGGAGAAAGGATTTGGCCCCGGGGCAGTGGCTGAGCTGAGCTTTGGGCACTCACATTGGAATGTCCATCCCGGAGGAGCTTGTGGAAGACGTGGCAGAACTTCCAGCAGAGCACGGCATTGCCGGACAGTGGCAGCCGGTTCACCACTGACCAGAAGGTCTGGGCTCCCTTCTCGTGGTGTGTGCCCAGGATACACGGTGCTGGATGGTCAAGGAAACGCTTTTTGGCTTCCCATTTTTTCCCATTTGGTGATGAAGAGCGGTCACCCAAGGCCAGCTGTACCCACAGAGCCCAGGGGGGCCAGGCCACCACAGGGAGCTGATGCTGCCCAGCCCAGACACACACTGTCCCCAAGGATGGCACACACTGTCCCCAAGGGTGGCACACACTGGCCCCTCTCCCCCAGCCCCAGATCACCACTCTGGGAAAACCATGGCATGTGGCTCTGCCCCCACCAAGCCTTCCCAGCTGCCCACCCACGATACTGGGAATCTGCTTTTAGTGGCAGTGTGCTCAAGCATCCTCACCCCAGGACTCCAACCTGCTGTGGGTACCTTCCCCTTCAGCCCTCCCATGGGATGGCAGTGCCAGGAGCACCAGCCTGGGCACCCCTGACACTTGGAGGTTGTGGCAGCAGGAGCAGGGAACCTCTGCCATGGTGGAAACACCCCCAATAGCCCCTCAAGGTCCCACCCCACCACCCCCAGCACCTTTCCCCACACTCCCTCTTGCTGCTGCCCCTTTTCTGAGCAGCCCCAGCCCCTCTCCCACGCTCCTTGTCCCACAGCCAGCTTTGGGAAGGATATTCCTGGCGTGTTTCTCCTTGACAGCCACTTCCTGCGCATTAATGGCCTTATTGATGCTGACGGTCTGCAAGGGAGAAGTGGTGGAGGGGGGTGAGATGGGAAGGGTTTGAGCTCCCCCCTGGTCCCCCCTCACCCACTGAGACCCCCTGGCTCTGCCGGCACCTGCCAGTGCCTGGGTCCCATCCAGGTCCCTGGCCCTGCTCGTGCCAGCTGGATGCTGACCTTTCCCGGATGCCTTTCTGGGATGTGGTTGGCATCCGCCGGGTTCAGCTGCTGCCAGGACTCATTTACTCGGGATAATAACGATGCAATTAAAGCAGTGCCCACAAAGAACCCTCTGCTGCCCTTGGAGCGCTGGGACAGGCGGAGGGAAGGAGAATCCCTCCCCTGCCCTTGGATCACAGGCAGCAGCTGGCGGCGCCTACTCTGCTTTTGAGGGAGCTGAGTGGGGAGGACAATTCAGAGACCACTGCAAATCGGGCAGTGGGGTGGCAGGACCACCTCCAGGGCTGCCTGGCAAGGTCCCAGCTGCTCCATGGATTAGAGGGAGAGGAGCTGGACCCACAGGCAGGATTTCCTGTGCAGGTGTTGGGGACCTCAGGGAGCTCACACTGAGGAGCCTGGGCAGAACCAGCCACCATTTATCCTTTGGAAAGCAGTGGCAGCCACTGGAAGCATTTTCCAGGCAGGATTTTTAACCCTACCCCATTTCTGATCCTACACAGGGGCACAGTGATGCTGGCTCGGGGTCACCCTCTCCCCAGGCTCCAGTGCTTCCCTGGCACCTGCTCCATGAGGATCCTGCTGCCCAGGGAAGGAACCATCTGGCTCAGCACTGCCAGGAGTAGCTCATTACTGACATAAACCAATTAAAACACAGGGATTAATCCCAACACCTCCCTCACTGCAATCCTGTGATTCTGCTTCCTGGCCCCCTCCAAGGTGGCCCCGCATGGCTTCATCCCCACGGACCACGGTGACTCTGTGCTGAGCAGGGCTGGGGGGGTCCTTAGGACCCCAAATATGGTGGGATACAGCCCAAATCCCCCAGAAAGTCCCTCTGCCACCAAAGCATGTCCCAGCTGGAGCAGGAGCAACAATGGGCCGAGACAGAAGTGACCTCACCCCCAGTGCACCCCCAGCCCAGCACTCCCATCCCAGAGCTGAGCACCCCCTTAGCTGAAGCTGCATCCTGGTGTCCCAGTATGAACCAGTTCTGCTGTGGGGATGCTGCTGCTCCGTGGTGTTTGCAGCCCCATCCCTAGGGCACATCACCCTCACCACTTACTGGTGACCATGACCAGTAAAGACCACGGAGGTGACCACAGAGGTGACCAGCAAGATGCTGGAGGTGTATTTTGGGGTGTCAGGGGACCTGTACTGCCAGTTGCAAGGCACCCATCCCAGGCACCCAGAGCAGAACCTGGATCTCAGCTTGGTTTTTTAAGGAGAGCTGAAAGGAACACTGGCAATGGAGAGTCCTGAGCCCACCAAACACCCCTTCCTGAGGAGCTGGATGGAGGTAACAGGTTCCCAGCACATGAGGACAAGGGTGGGAGTCACCTCTGCAGCTCTGCTCATCCCAGAGACCACAGCCCCTCGTCAGGAAAACCATATAAATCAATTCAGCATTAAAAAAATCCCAACATAACCCATCAGGAAGGTGCCTCTGCCAGCAGCCACAGCCTGGAGAGGGATGTCCGTCCCTCTCCAGAGGCTTGGAGTAAGATGCCCACATCCCAACAGTGCCAACAGACTGGGGGATGCCAGTATCCCAACAGCCATCCCCAAGCCCCCCACTCCATTTGGAGCACACACGATGTCCGTGTGGATGGCAGAAAGGTTTTCCAGGGTAAAGCGGGATCCCACATTCCTGTCCTGGTTGCTGTGGACATCCCATGTCCCCACTGCATTCCCAGGAGGGCAGGGCAGGGGTCCCATTCTGGGAGCCACCTGGAGAAGCCTGAAGTGCCTCTCCAGCAGCTCCGGCAGTGCCCACATGAGCAAAGCAGAGAAACACGGAGCAGCAGCGAGGGACCAAGGCTGGAAGTGTCACCTCCAAGGGATCAGCGGGGTCACGGAGGGTGATTTGGCTGCAAAACTGGGTCAGGAAGGAGGGAAAATTGGGGCTGCCTGGACAGTGAGCCCTGACCTCTTTCTTACAGAGGATCTTTCACCCTGACTCCCCGGCGCTGCTTCCCAACAGCATCTCGCTCCTGCAGCTGATGGAATTTGAATTTTAATTTAATTATGAGCTTCTAATCTAAGAGGGCACCTTCTGACCCACCAGGCCACATCCTGGGCAGCTCTGCTCCAGCTCTGGTTTTGTGCTGATGGGGGGATGTCAACCCCCATCCCTGTGCCCACGGGTGCCCAAAGGGAACAGGGCAGGGGACACAGGGGACATGGGGCTGTCCCACACCCCACCCTGCTGCCAGGACAGGAAACCCCGGGGTTTCCTCTTGTGCAACAGGCCCGGAGGGAAGTGGGAGGAGAGGCCGGAGGGGCCATTGCACAAGGGGAGGTTTGAGGGGTGACGCTGCAATCCCGACACCCCGGTGGGACAGAGCTCAGTGGGGCAGGACCTGGGACAGGGCTGGGCACGGGGCTCTGCCAGGCTGGAGAATGGCTCCATGGGTGCTGCAAGGGCTAGGAATGCTGCAAGTGCTGGGAACACTGCAAGGGCTGGGAATGCTACAAGCACCATTAGCTTTCCACCACTGAGCAGAGCAAGGAAATCCCACTGGCATGAGCATAGAAAGGCTCAGGCCATTTGGGAGAGGAGCAATTTGGGACTATCTGTCCCAGAGCAGTAGGACCTGCCCAGATGCCTTTTCCTCCCTCTGCAACACCCAGATGGTTCTCAGGAACCTGTGGAAGGTCTCTTGCCCACGGCTTGATGGGCCACCATAGCCCTGTCCCATGGGAATTCAGTGCCGAATCCCACTGGCAACGAGCACTGCCAGCCCTTGGGGTGATGTGGACTAACCCCATGGGAATCCCCAACCCCAGACTCAGCCCAGCCCCTCCCACAAGGAGAGGCCACAGAAGGACAGAGTCCCCAAGCGGGGTGACCCCCCGTCCATGGCTCACGTCACGCGTCCGGGTGTGCGGCCGCCGGCTCCAGACAGGGACAGAGGAGCCCAAAACTGCATGGAAGGAGTGGGACAGGGTGACAGAGACTCTCTGAGCCCCAAGACACACTTCCCTCTGTCACACACATCCTCACCCCCCATCAGGTCTCCCCAGATTACGCTCTCAGGCTCTGATTCCAACATGTCCCGTTCGGAGGCGAAGAGCCAAGCTTGGCTCAGGAGCAGCGCGACGCCTTCCCGCTTCTTTCATTTCCAAAAGGAAATGAGTGTTGATTAAAGAATCCAGAGCTACTGCAAATTATTTGGAGAAACTGAGTAAGTCGCAGTGCAAATCCTCTTAGCAATGCTCCCTCATTTCTCCTTAATTCCTTTCTATAAATGGAGAGCCGGGACGGAGCATACCTCTGGAAAACCGCTCGCAAGCCCTGCAGACACAGGGGCTCCGGGAAGGGAGTGAGCAGGGAGACCTGACTACAACAAGCCTGGAAGGAAAATCCACGAGCCTAATTAAAATGCAGATCCCAGCAGAGCAAAGCTTGGCTCTGGCCCTGGAGGTGTGCAGGACACAGGGTGTAGGGAGCTCTTCCGAGGGCGCGTCTCTTTAAACATTACTCACCATCAGCACAGCTCAATGGCAAATCCCGGCCTTGTCGGGGCTCAGGGGAGGTTTTTTCTGGCAAAATCCTGGAGTCAAGCCAGCTGGAGAACACCAGGGATGCTCAAAGCCCTGCTGGGGACTGGTGGGAGCTCCTGGGAACACTTGGGGTGGCCATGGTTCCCCCCATGCTGGGTGCCCATGGCCTGACAGCAGCAGCAGGAGCAGGGAATGAGCCTGGCTTTGTGCCCACCAGCAGCTGGAGGGAAAGGGAGGCAGGAAGGCAGGAAAGCAGTGCCAGCAGGGCTGGCTGTATGTAAAACCCAGGGATATATTTCTACATGTCGGGTAAGAGAGGTTGCTCAGCACAATCCAATCTTCCTGCTCAGTCCTGAAGGCTTCCTGTGAGCATGGAGTGAGGGGACAGGAAAAATACCTTCCCAACACTTAATCCAGGCTATTTGGCTTCATCCACTGCTGGACCCATGAGTTTGGAAAGCAAGTGCTCCTCTCCTGGCTGAGCACATGCCAGAGCTGCTCCAGGGATGAAGCTCCTTGTCCAGGCTGTGTGAGCACCTGAAGGTGCTGCTGCTCTTCTTGTCTCCTCCTCCCTCCAAATGAGAAGTAATTCCCACAATGACACAAGTCTCAGATTTCCCATTGCTGGAGCCACAAAAACAACCATTTTCCCCAAAGCAGTGATGTTTTCCAGCAGTAGAGACCCCAAAACCTTGCTGCATTCGCTGGGCTCACTCCCAGTGGCAGTGGCTCAAGATGTCCCTCTCCAGGAGGAGATGCTGATGCCACCAGCCCCAGATGCCAGCAGGAAGAGGAGCAAGGTGTCCAGTGATAGCCCTGAATCCCAAGGGACGTCAGCATGGGGGCCTTGGGTGGGTGTTTGGGGACACCCTGCACATGGAACACCCCAAACCAGCGTCACTGGGAAGGCAGCCACAGGCTCTGGGAGCCACATTGGAATCCGATGGCATCACCATGATGCTCTCCTTGGCAGAGACCTGCCCTGGCATCGCCTCCTCCAAGTCTGCTCTCCCGAGGCTGGCAGGATGATGACTTCAGACTGATGTCATCCTTGGTGCACCCACTGCCGGCCCCTCCGGGGCTCGGCGATGCCAACGGAGCAGTGTTATGGAGGAGCTCTTCCAGCACAGGTGGGGCTTCCAGGGAAAAAAACACCTGGGCTAGATAGTGGAGGGGTGGTGTGAGGGTCAGGAGGTCTCCAACCACAAGGAGACACACGAGGCTGGAAGCTGCTGTCTGACTCCCACCACGCCTTTGCCTTGAGAGCTCTTGTCTGTTATCATGGTAGGAAGACCAAAATAAGTTGTAGGATGCCCATTTGGAGCGTGCCTGGACAGCCCACCCCACCAGCTGCCAGCTCCTCCAGGGCAGCAGAGGTTGGGATCCACAGGGTGATGCTCCCATGAGCTGTGTGCGCAAGGACTTGACCCACTGCTGGCTCTTCCAGAGCCTCCAGAGAAAATCCTGAGTTTCACACCACCAGGAGAGCTGGGGCAGGATGAGACAGCACGATCCCATTGCTCCTCCACCTTCGAGGCAAAGAAGGAAGACAACCACCCAAGTGATACATGGTGGGTCCTGAAGGCTCCAATGAGACACCCGATGCCAGGAGGGAAAGCTGGGCTGATCCCAGGAGGGGTTTGGCTCCACCAACCCCGGAGACAAGAACTCACCACTGTGAACATATCACTTCCCACCATGAGGAACCAGCACCTGGAGTGCTGGGCCACTGGGTTTCTCCAGGGCCACGAACAACTTTGCAGATAAATGAACAATTATGCAGATTAGTTACTCAGACATGTGGTTTTTAAATCCAGTTTAAAGGACGTGGACTTTTCCAATACACAGATAAACTTTGGAGGAAAAAAAAGGATGGTGAGGAAAATGATTTTGGGGAGAACAGCCGGCAAAAAGCGAGGCTACATAAGCCAGACCTCAGTGACCACAGGGGAAGCTCATACCTTAAAATTCGGATCCTCAGCTCCTGCTGCCGGGCATTTCCAACCCCCCCAACACAACCAGAGCCCATCACGGGGGGGGCTGGATCTGAGGCGAGGCAGAAATCCAGGAGGATCCCCAGGATCCTCACCCCTCCATGACTGCCCCCCACAAAACCCACGCACATCCCCTCATTACTCTCTCCACTTAATCACTGCTCGCTCTGACCCCACGTGTCCAGCCGGCTCGAGCCTTTCCCACAAGCTGCCCCAATATCCAGGCTTTTAATTTTAAATGGGGATTTTATGCAAGGATAATCTCTTCCAGCAGCAGTGATTTCTGTCTGGGGAGGGAGGGTGGCTGTGTCTGCCAGGGTCAGTGGTCCAGGAAGGTCTTCCACCACCTTCAAATATTCCTGAAACATTCCCAGTGGTCCTGACTGGAGTCTTCTGCCTCCCAACAGATGCAAATATTTGGGCATTTTTTGGGACAGGAGGAAATAAAGGAGCAGATTTAAGGAGCCCATATCCAGATGTGAATTTCTGTGATCAGCTGCCATCCAGGACACACCTTCCTTCCAGGAACACGAGGGTGCCTGTCACCCTAGCAGGATGCTCCCAAATTAAGCTGGGATGTGGAGCAGGGTGGTGCCAAGGTAGTGTTGGTGGAAATTCTTCCTTGCAGTGCTTCTGGGTGAGCAGCAACTCCTGGGAGCAGGATGGGGAATCCCTCACCTGTCATACCTCCAGGATATCTGGATCCTGCATCCCTCCTCCATTATCCCCCGGGATATCTGGATCCTGCAATGGTGCCAAGAACAGCCAGGACCTGCATGGGCTCCACGCTGCACCTGAGGGACCTGCTGGAGCACCGGGAAAAGCCAAATCCCTCTTCCCGGGTGAACAGCACAGGGACGACCACGCTCCCTGCAGGAACGGACCCTAAAACCCCACTTTTCACCCCAAACTTGTTTCTATCCCTTATACCTGGGTGAGCTGCTGCTGTGACAGCAGCACTGGGCGTGGGGACACGGATGCATGGAGACATGGATGCGTGGGGACACGGGTGCTGCTGGAGGCATGGATGTAGGGAGACATGGATGCGTGGGGACGCGGGTGCTGGTGGAGGCATGGAAGCACGGAGAGAGACATGGATGCACGGGGACACGGGTGCTCGTGGGGACACCGGGTGCTCGCGGGGACACCGGGTGCTCGTGGCACCGCCTGAACCCAGCCGAGCCGAGGGCCGGGGGGAGGCGAGTTACACGGGTGGGCGGGTGGGAGCGAACCCTCCCCGGCTGCATCACCGCGGGGACGAGCCCCCCGCGGCCGCCACCCGAACCATCCGCGCTCCCCGCGCCGTTCCACCGCGAACCGCCGGTACCCGAGGCGGGCACCGACTTCCCCGCGTCGGAGCTTTCCCGGACGCGACCCCGGAATGCCCCTGGATGCCGGTCCGCGGGGGCGGAAGGCGGAGGGGGTGCGATGCTCCCCGGGAGGGGTGGGGGGGATGTCCCGGGGTGTCCCGGGGGCTCGCACTTACCACCTTGCCCAGCTCCATGGCGGGGGCTGCGGGGGTCGGTGCGGGCTCAGCGCGGCGCGGCGGCGGCGGCGCCCATGGCGGCGGCCCCGGGGGCGGCGGCGCTGGAAGGTTCTGCCGGGCAGAGGCGGCGGAGCGGGGCGGGAGGAGCGGGGGGTGCGGGGAGGGGGCGGGTGGTGCGGGGAGGGGGCGCACGGGCGGTGCGGGGCGGAGGGGGGCTCCGCGCCCCCCGGGGCAGCCGGTGCGAGCCTTGCCCGAGCCCTGCCCTCCTGCTCCATGTCCTGCCCCCTCCTGCTCCACGTCCTGCCCTCCTGCTCCACGTCCTCCCCGCTGCCTGAGCCCTGCTTCGTCCCCCGCCCGACCCCCGGCCCCACTGCCAGATCTGCTGCCCCATCGCTGCCCCCCTGCTCCATCCCGTGCCTCATTCCCTGCCCCACCTTGCAGCATCCTGCTCCACCACCTGCCCCACTGCCAGACCCCTTGCTCTACCCTGCCTGGCCTCCTGCCCCACTGACAGATCTGTTATCCTATCCCTGTTCCCCTGCTCCATCATCCCTTGTTCCACCTGCACCCTCCTGCTCCATCAACCTGCCCCACTGCCAGATCCCTGTCTTACCCCCTGTCTGACCCTCTACTCCTATGTAGATCCCTGCTCTTCTCCCTGCCCCCTGCCCTACCCCTGTGTCTGCCCCATGTTCCTGCCCCATCCCCTGTGCCACCTGCACCTCCTGCCCCACAGCCTGGACTCCCTGTCCCACTGCCAGGGATCCCTGTCTTATCCCTGTGTGACCTCCTACCCCTGTGTGACCTCCTACCCCTGTTTTTCCCCCCCAGCTCCATCCCCTGCCCCATCTCTGTGCCTGGGGGTGAAGCTACACTGGCAGGTCTGGCTGGGACCTGCTCAGGGTTCCCTCGCCCCGGAGCCCACTCGGCTGCCGGAATCTCGGTTCCAACAACAAAAGCAATTAAACCAGCGTGCTAACGAGCCCTGTGCCCCGAGCCAACCACTCACAGGCTTGCTGACCACCACGGCCACCTCACCACGGCACAGGCAAGCACCCAGGCAGGAGCTTTCCCAGCTCCTCCCTGTGCTCAAGGAACATTTTCCAACGGGAGGCACAAAAGAAACGCAAACAATTCTTCTATCACTCCGTGAATCCCCCAAAAGCAACCCCAAAGCACCACCCGGCCCCTCGGCTGCGGCGGCAGAGACGCTTCGGAGCCCGGAGAACAAAGTGCTGCTGCTGCGGGGCCGGCCCGGCCAACACGTTAATCCCTCGGGATTACTGCAGTCTAGTCACGGCTCAGCCACTTACTCCGGGATGGTGACTTGGCCTCTCTTAATGAGATAACAGGATCCCACATCCCCGAGGGAACAGAGAGCTGCCACCCCTGTGCCCTGCCAGCACCCAGCTCTGCACCCAGCCAGCTCATCCCAGCCTTGGGGCAGCTTTTAGGGCCAGACTAGGTCGTGTTTTCCTCAGGTGGCTGTTAAAGCCCCTGCTGAGATTCCTGGGATGGAGGGGTGGATGGAGCACCGCACTGCTCGCCTCAGGGCTCGTGGCTCATGGTTTTTTTGCTGGACCAAATGTGTTTCGCTGGACCAGATGGTTTCAAGCAGCAGCCAAATTCCTCTGGGAGCAGAGTCTGGAGGCTGGGAATGAGCCTGGGGCAGTGCTCTGGGGGCAGGTGCATTTCCTGATGGCAGGTACCCACCCTTTGCTGGGGGGACCTGCCCCTGTTGGGGGACCTGCCCCTGTCACAGGGACCTGCCCCATCAAGGGGATGGGGTCTGTGCCCTCCCCCCACTGAAGCCCCTTGGCAAGCGATTCCCAGCCGTGGAAAGTGAGAGCTTGGATCCTTGCTGTGCAGCCCAGCCCCCAGCTCAGCGTTCCCCCTGGTTTAAAGGGATCCTGGAATTAATTAATTCCCCTTTAGCTGGGTTTAGCATCACTCTGAACCCGATGCCATGACTGCTGCTGCCCTGGGATGTCCTGCAGGTAAAATCCAGGATTCCCAAGGCACCGTCTCCAGAGGCACCAAGAAGCCAGGCCACTGCTTCCAGAGGCCACAGCCCTGCAATTAGCACTTGGCAATCAGGTATTAATAGCTCATTTGCATGAAGAAACCTTCAGGTAGGTATGCAAATAACACAGCCAAAAACAAAGAACATGCTCTGGACCAAAACCAGTCCCTCCCACACACACAGGATGGATGGGACTTTCCCTACGATGCCACCTGCATGAAAAATAGCCTGTAAAATAATATCCAGGATCCATCCTTTATCTCTAGTTGCTGTAATGCCATTGGAACACGCCATGCCAGGCTGCCCACCTCCCACCCACAGGCTCTGAGCTCCCAGCATCCCTCCTTAATCCCCCAAATTAAGTCAGCTCGTCATCATTAACCTTATTTTCCCAAATCAAGCTTTCAGAGCAGCTCTCCCTTGAACAAAGCACTCAGCTCAGGGGGGGAAGGTGGTTATTGCTGCCATGGAGGGGCTCCTGCAGACCCTGCAGAGCTGGGACATCCCAGTGTCTGAGGCCAGTTCCTCATGGATGAGCTGCTCCAACCAGCAAAGCCCAGAGTTTGGAGACCACCAGGAAGCACTTGGAACAAAAGCAGAGAGCTCCAAATCCCGCTGGCTTCACAGCGTGGGGGGCTTCAGTCAGGGGGCAAAAATAGAGCCCAGGCAGCTCTAGGAGAAAACAATTTTGGGAAGGTCCCCGGAGCAAAGGGAAACCACAATTCCCCACTGGCCAGCAAAGATGGAAGCACCAAGCAGGGATAACAGCTCAGGAGGGGCTGGTGTGGCCTGTGAGGACACATCCCATCCCTACAGGGATGCACTGTGGAAGGAATTTCCTTCTTGCTGTGGTTCACTGCACTGCTGTGAGGACACAGGGGTGAAGAGCCACTCCAGGCTCCATGGTGCTCCCAGGTTATTCCCAGGGGCTCCCGTGAAGAGCTGGGAATATACAGAGCATCCCACTCGGGTGTGCAAACCCACACACTTCATCCCAGGCTCCAGCAACCCCCTCCAGGGCTGCATCCCATCCCAGAAATTTGGGATGAGCTTTCAGAGGCCCAGCTCTAGCAAGCCTCTCTGGAGTGAATGTGCTCCAGGTGGGATGGAGGGAATTAGGGGGATGCACTGATGGGGCTGCTGAACAACTACAGGGCATCACAGGCACTGCCTCCACTGGGGTAGGAAGGGACCTTTCCTGCAGGGAATAGGGAAGGCAAAGCAGGAGAACCAGGACCTCCCCTGGAGAACCAGGGAGGAGGCAGCCCCTCACTTCCCCTTGTCCCATGAGTGCCTTCATCCCCCTCTGGCTGATCTGGAGAGCTGGAGAGTTCCCTCCTCTCCCTCCAGTTGTCCTGAATCTCCTTGGGAGCTTCACTCCAAGCCCCTTTTCTCCCCCCTGCCCCCTCTGTCCTCCTGACTCTCCTGCCAGATGCTGGCACAGTGCATGTGGTTGGGACCACGATGGATGAAGGAGGAAGAGACATCCATCATCTTCCCCACCCGCTGGAGGCTCTGCAAGCAGCTTTTAAACTCTGTTTCGGCAACTGCCTCCCATTAAAATGACAGAAATTAGGGTAAAATGTCTCGTCAAATGTGTCCTTTTGCCATCACAGCCCGGTGAGGATCGTTGGAAATGCTCTCCCAGGCTTTGGCTTTTATTGCTTTTACATCCCCGACTTCTGCTGGAGCTCAGGGCAGGATGGAGTGGAAAACCTGGGCCATGCTGCTCCAGGGAGCACTTACATGCCTCTCAAAGGTCTCCTTCCCTATTTTCCCCCTCCTTCTGTTCATTTTACCAGGTCTAAAAATACTCAGAAGCCTTTAAAACCCTCTTCCCCTGCAGCCGCCTCCCTCCTGGATGACTAATAATATCTGTTGCTCTCTCTTGATCTCTCTGTATTTCCCAAGTATTCCCCAAGGGAAGGAACCAAACTGGAGCTGTGCTCCCAACCCACCCCTGAGATCCACAGACTCCTAAATTTGTTTTCCTCAAGGAATGGCATTTTTTTCCCAGCTTCTCGGGTGTAGGAGCAGTTTAAACCCACCTCCTCAGCTCACAATAAATTACTCCTGCTCCATGGCTTAACTCTGCTCAGTGCTGCTAGAGCATCGTTCTGATATGGGAGCTCCAGGATCCTGGGATTTTCGGAATAGCAGGTTCACTGGGAAAACCATCAGGCACTTAGAAAACTATTTATTGTCTATTTTGCAGGTTTCAGCTCTTTCCAGCAGCTCTCCAGCCTTGGAGCACTCCCTTGGGGATGTGCTGTGGAGGCTGGATTAGGCTGGGTTTGATGTCTGGTCCTTGGAGTTGGATGAGCAGCACAGGCTGTGCAAGGAGCTTGGATTTTAGGAGAACAGGGTGAATGCTGGGCATTGGGGGGGTGTTTGGGATAGTGGGATTTGGAGGGAATCCCCACCTTGCTGTCAGTGTTGGTGGCAATGGCGCTTTTTTCCCACTAAACTGGGAAACTGGGATGTTGGAACACTGTAACAGGGATCAGCTTTCCTGACTGATCCCCTGCACTGCTCCATGTCTTTCTGAAACAGAGCCAAGGCCTGTGCCAGGCACATTTCCCACTGCCAGCAGCACACCACGGATTAGTCAGGATCCAGAGATGGAGCAGCACTTGGCAGAAGCTGGAGGTGTGATGAGTTTCTCAGGACTCAGACTCTGCAGTACGGCCAAACCCCTTGGGGCTGATTCCACCTCATCACGATTTTCCAAAGGGATCCAGCAACAACCAACCTTTGGAAATCCCTCACACTAACACTGGTGAAGTAAAAAAAGTCCCCCAAACCATCATGGTCCTGCTGAACCAGCTGCTTTCTGCCCCAACCCTGCCCTGCACAGACGCAGATTTAAAAGGCATTTGGGTGCTGTGACACTTCTGGAAATCCCCCCTGCCCGGATAATGCCCAAATACCTTTGCAAATCTTGATTTAGGAAAAATATCCGCTCGGGAGCGGTGCTTAAAAAGCTCAAGGCCACTTTCAAATCCTTGTAATGCTGCAGTTCCCTGGGCATGTGAAAGCGAGAGGAAAAAGCAGATCAGGCTGAAGTGGGCATGGAGCCAGGGCTGGCGGCCATGCCCAGGGCTGTGCTGGCACAGAGAGGGCAGGAGCGGGCAGGAGGAGGCAAGAGTGGGCAGGAGGAGGCAGAAAGAGGCCGGAGCAGCCATGAGCAGGCAGAAGGAGGCAGGAGTGGGTAGGAGCAGAGGCAGGCAGGAGAAGGCAGAAAGAAGCAGGAGCAGCCAGAAGTAGGCAGAAGGAGGTGAGAGTGGGCAGGAGCAGGCAGAGGAAGGCAGGAGTGGGCAGGAGTAGCCAGGAGCAGGCAGGAGGAGGCAGAGGCAGGCAGGAGAAGGCAGGAGTGGGGAGGAGTAGGCAGGAGCAAGCAGGAGGAGGCAGAAGGAGGCAGGAGCAAGCAGGAGGAGGCAGGAAGAGGCAGGAGGCAGAGGCAGGCAGGAGAAGGCAGGGGTGGGCAGGAGCCGGGAGGAGCAGGCAGGAGCAGGCAGGAGTAGCCAAGGGGTTATTTCAGTGCTGAGCTCCACCAGCTCCTCACCATGACTGGCCCAGCACGGGGAGCTGGGAGAGGAGCAGCCCTTCCACATGGCCCCAAGCAGAGGATCCATGAAGGGCTCCCAGGGCCCAGCACATGATCCCTGTGGGACACAGGGGTGTGGGTGAAAGCGGCACCGCTGCCAGCCCGGGCTGTGGGCAGGGAGCCCAGCTCTATTATCCCCCTGCCTTTACAGGAAGCAGCTTGGTTGTGTTGTCAATATACAGATTTTCTTTAAAACAATCAAAAAGCAAACGCCGGGTCCACGGTGCCGCGATCGACCCTTTGGTATTTTTAGCTGCCAGTTCAATCCATCCCTGTCAGTGTTACAGCAACCACAGAGCCCCGTGGAACACGGCTCAGCAGGGCTGCTCCAAGGTGAGCACAGCTCAGGGAGCAGCAAGGCAATGCCAAAGGGATTAAAAATGCAAGAGGGAAAGAGAGAGGCAGGATAAGCAGCATCCTCCCCCCTCACTGCTTCAGCCTCCTGCCAGGTAAATCCTCCCATCCAAACCTGGAACAGTAAAGCTCCTTTTCTCCACCTAGGAAGTCACAGAAAGGGTGAGACTGAGCTGAGTGGTGCAGTGGATGGGCTGGAGGGAAGGGAGGGCATCCAGAGGGAACTGGACAGGCTGGAGCAGTGGGTACATGGGAACCTCATGAGGTCCAACCAGGCCAAGGGCAAGGCCATGGACCTGGGTCAGGACAATCCCTGATACCAGCCCAGGCTGGGGAGGTCTGTGAGGACACCAGAGGTCTGTGAGGATAAACACTCCCAGCATCTCTCTCCATCCATGGGGCCATTTACCCCCATCAAAGGCTCCCAGATTTGTCCTTCCTTTTCCACTTGCAGCCCCTCCATATCCTGGATCCACTGTTTCTATAGTGATTCAGGGGATTCCACCACTATCCTTTCAGTAGATGGTTGATGGATGGATAGATGAGAGTGGAGATGGATGGATGGAGGGATGGAGGGATGGATGGACAGATGGTTGGAGGGATGGATGGATGGATGGACAGATGGTTGGATGGATGGATGGATGGAGGG
>NW_020885062.1:205660-232530 GCF_003945725.1 Corapipo altera | reverse complement strand
TGGATGGATGGATGGAGGGGTGGATGGATGGATAGATGGTTGGATGGACGGATTGATGGATGGATGGAGGGATGGATAGGGGGATGGATAGAGGGATGGAGAGCACCCTTTGGAGAAGGACTGGGGAATTCTGGTGGGTGACAAATGGGATGTGACCCAGCCATGTGCACTGGCAGCCCAGAAAGCCAAGTGTCTCCTGAGACCCCCCTGGAGCTGCCTGGTACAGGACAATGGGGTTAAAATGAGGGTGGGATCAGGTTGGACATGGGGAAGAAATGTCAGACCAGGAGGGTGGTGAGGGGCTGGCACAGGTAAATCATGGCAGTGGGATGTAACCCTGCCCACCTAACCTCAGCCAATATCCACATGGCCACTTGCCCACCGCTGCAGGTGTCCCCTGTGTCCCCTGCAGCTCCATCCATACTTCCAGGTTATCTGGGAATCGTCCTGTGATCCCCAGGCTGGCTCTTCCTCTGCACACACACAATGCAGGGCTGCAGTGTTGCTTCCTCCCTGTCAGCCTCGCTGACACCACTGAGACAAGGAAACCACCCAGGAGGAGGAAACAGGGTCAGCAAAGGTCACAGCCACACTGTGAACCCTCAGCTGGGCTCATCCTGCTGCTCCCTGGGCTGACAGGGGCCAGAGCTCTGCTGACACCCAGCTCCTTGCAAGCCCCAGAGGTCAAAGGGATCAATGCCCTCAGCATCTTTCTCCATCTGTGGGGCCATTGACCCCCATGAACAGCCCCCAAATTCATCCCCCCTTCTCTACTTGCAGCCCCTCCATATCTGGATCAGTGTCACCAGCGATTCAGCAGATGGTTGATAAGTCAGGGGATCCTAGAAATCCTAGAATGGTGTGGGTTTGAAGAGCCATCCAGTTCCACCCCAAGGGACACCTTCCACTATCCCAGGTTGTTCCAAGCCTCGTCCAGCCTGGCTTTGAACACTTCCAGGGATGGGGAAGCCACAGCTTCTCTGGGCAACCTGTGCCAGGGCCTCCCCACCCTCACAGGGAAGAATTTCTCCCTAATATCCAATCCAAACCTACTCTCTTTCAGTTTGAAGCCATAAAACACATCTCCACCCCTTTCCTTTTGAAGATCTCAGATTCTGCCCTGGAGACTTTCATAAATGGGGAGCTGAGGCTTCACGTGGAGCACAGTGCCAGAATACCTTCACCATTTGCTCCCAGGTGTCTTCCTCCCTCTCCCAAAGCACAGGGAACCCTGTTCCCTCTGGAACCTCCAAACCTCTTAGGTGATCCTTGAATTGCCCCATTTGAGGAATCACTTTATTTATCTACTTTTGTTTGCTCCTTGAATGGAGACCACAGATCTTGGCAATGCCACCTGTAATGCTCAGCTCAGTGCCCAGCCAAGGCATCTGTAACCACCTCCCAGGACTTTCCCACGCCTTCTCCTGAGCTTTATTTCCACACAAAGCCAGACAGGGGAGCAGGGAGCTGTGTGGATGCTCCAGTACAGGCACACACACCTCAGCACCCAGCCCAAAAGTGAACAGCTTTGGCACAGCCGTGCAATGAAGGGGCAACAAACTCTCCTGAGGTGAAACCACCAGATACAATAGGTTGGGAACTGCCACAGCACGTGTTTTCCCTGTGGCCAGACCCCATCCCATGGGGCCAGACCCTTCCTGGAGCCTGAACAGCAGTGCTGGGGCCACTGAGGGAAGTGGATGCTGTGCCTGCCTCCGGCTGATGGGCGGTGGCCGAGGTATTTATAGGAAATAGGCAACATATTTGCAGCCTGGGGACAATTTCCAGCCCAGGGACAGTTTCCAGCCTGAAGTATGTTCAGATTTAAGCTCCACATGGTCGCAGGGAGAGGTTGGAGAGAAGTGGGTGATGCCAGCTGGAAGCACTGCTGCCTCCTCCCAGTGCTCCCAGAGGTTTTTCTGCTTGCTTTGGGGTCAGAGGTCACTTCCCAGCTCTCCAATCCCCGACCCTGGCTGCCAAGCCCCCTGTCCACCTCCCTGTCTCCCAAAGAGCCACTTTCCAGAAGGGCTGTGGAGCCCTGGGCTCTGGAGAGCTGAAGGTTTGCCAAGGGGCAGAGGGTTGGCCTTGCTCCCGGCAGACTTGGTGGGATCAACGGGCCCAGTTCAGTCCAGGGGGAAAGTGCTGGACCAAATGGATGTTCAAATGTCACAGATTCCCTGCTCAGCATCCCTTCACATGCACCAGTGCCAGGATGATACCCTGTGGGTGAACCCCAAGGGCTGAAGCCCCTCTGCTCTGGAGCCAGGCTGGGAGAGCTGGGGGTGTTCAACTGGAGAAGAGAAGGCTCCAGGGAGACCTGAGAGCCCCTTCCAGGGCCTAAAGGGGCTCCAGGAGAGCTGGAGAAGGACTTGGGATAAGGGCCTGGAAGGACAGGACGAGGGGGAATGGCTTCCCACTGCCAGAGGGCAGGGTTGGATGGGATATTGGGAAGGAATTCTTGGCTGGGAGGGTGGGGAGGCCCTGGCACAGGTTGGGCAGAGAAGCTGTGGCTGCCCCTGGATCCCTGGAAGTGTCCAAGGCCAGGTTGGATGGGGCTTGGAGCAACCTGGGCTAGTGGGAGGTGTCCCTGCCCGTGGCAGGGGGTGGAACTGGATGAACTTTAAGGTCCCTCCATCCTAAACCATTCTGGGATTCTATGATATGGGGGTTCAAGCTCTCCTTGTGCTCTTTTAACAGTCCCAGTGGGCCACATTCCCATGTCTGACACCTCTCCTGTGCCTGTGGCTGCTCCCGCTGCAGGTGATGCTCCCACAAAGAGCTCCCTGACTCTGCTGGGCTCAGAGCCCCTGGCACTCCGCCTGCCCGCGGGGTGTGGGGAGCGCCCGGGGAGCCGGCAGGGCTGGAGCGGGATCTCCACCGGGACCGGGGTGGAGCCCGAGGTGGAAAAAACCCGGGAGCATAAAGGAAACTGTGTTTCATGTGTTGTCGCTGCCTGGCTGAGCTGAGAGACCAGGCGCTGAATCGCCAGCACGATTCCGTGCAACAGGCTGAGAGATCCCTTCCCGAGACCCAAATATTTGTTTTTCCTCTTTTTCCTTGTGTGGAAATAAACGCTCCCGGCTGGAGCGCTGCCAACGCGCCCTTGGGCTCACCCAGCCCGAGGAGAAGGGCTGCACTGTCCTGCTCCTGCCAGGGGGGAACCCAGAGCCTAAACCCGGTGGAAAACATGCCTGTGCCTCCTGGAAGGATGGGGAAAATGGAGAAGAGGCACTTGGAATAGGTAGAGGCTGCAAAAGGCAGCTCCGTCAGGAGCCCCTCTGGCGGCTGGAGATGCCCAAGTGTTGGGAGCTGCTGTTTCTCCATGGAATGGGGGGCATCCCCCATGTGTGATGCCACAGGAATACAGGCTGGGCTTGGGGTGTCAGGGGGCTGAACCTGCCACAGTTCCACAGGGCAGAGGGAAGGGCAGCCCTGGGATTTCCACGGTGTTTCAGGAAATCAGAGGGTTTAATCTGAGAGGGAAATCTCTGCTCTCCACAACAAA
This sequence comes from Corapipo altera, assembly GCF_003945725.1. Taxonomy (NCBI): domain Eukaryota; kingdom Metazoa; phylum Chordata; class Aves; order Passeriformes; family Pipridae; genus Corapipo; species Corapipo altera. The sequence goes on along the minus strand of NW_020885062.1, from coordinate 229,025 downwards.
TCCCAGGCTGTGGAGCACACACAATGCTATTGCTGCCAACCACCCAATGTTGGGTGTGTGTCACTGTCAGGGAGGCACATGGGACACTAAAACATGAGGAATCAGCTCCAAGAGAACTAAACACACCCAATTTCCTTCTTCTCCAGGAATTCAGCAGCTATCAGATACTGCCAGGCCAGCCCAGCACAGGGGACCCCGGTCCTTGTGGTCCTCACCACCCCTGGGGCATCCTCCTGCCAGGGATAAGCTGTGCTGGGAGGTGACAGGGTTGGGTGGAGTGACACAGGGACAAGGCTCCTGTGAGAGCTGGCAGGTGACAATCATCCTCTGGGACACAAAAGCCACAGGAATCAGAGTGTCCTGGGTGAAGCTCATGGATGGCTGAGCCAGGCACCAGCCCGAGGTGCACTCAGAGCTTCTGTGGAGAAAAATCTCCACATTCCAATGGCATTCAGGGAATCAGAAGGACTATTTTTTTTAATGATTTTCGGATAAATAGCAAAAAATGGGCTAGAAATCTGCTGTTTGATATTACCAGAAACAAACCAGAGAGCACCGAGCACGGTCCCTGTGCCGAAACCCAGTGAGGCACAGAGAAACAAATCCATGTGAGGAGAATCCCTGGGAATTTGCATGATGCTTTTTCCTGCAGGAAGAGCATTTTGCACCCAAGCACCGGGAATACAGGCAGGGAGAAGCAAACATCCAGGTACAGGAGCACCCAGGCTGTGGGAGCACCCAGGGATGCTTTGTGGTGCTGCAGAAGGAGCTGAGCATCTCCTTACCCTCCAGGGCTGGGAAAGATGGAAATACCCAGGGGAAGAAGCAGCAGGAGCTCTCACCATGGCTACACACACTGCTCATGGGATGTTGCTTCTTTCCCCAATCACAGCTCTTCCCGCTGCAGAGGGAAAGAAACAATCCCTTGGAGGTGCTGGGATTGGGTATCCACAATTTGCTTGTTATCAGAAGAAAGGAGCTCGCAGAGTTCACCCCACCCAACAGGGATTACAGTCCTTGGCATTCCCACAATGTGAAAAATCTCTCTCCCCTGCTGATGGGAAGAGAAGCTGGACTGCAGCTGCTCCCAGAGTTGGTGAATGCAGCAGAAAGGAAGAAAAAAGGGTTAAAATAATAACAGATGGAACAGAGACACCCTGGTTAATTGTCATTTCCATGCAATAGCTGATTAGAAGAATTGGTTCAGATTTGATCCCAGATTTCTTTTTCCCAGGTATGGCCCATTCCCAGCTCACACAGGCACAGGGTGCTGGTGCACACATGTGGATCCATGAAGGCCAACTGACAAGTGGCAGCAGGGACCCCCAGTGGTCCTGTGCTACAAAACCTCTCAGAAGGGGAGACTGCAGCCAGGGTATGCACCCAAATGGTATCCAAGTATTAAGGGATTGATGGAAAAGTCTCGAGGTGACACAGTTAATTATACCCTGTTCCTATGGGAGAGAGGAGCCGACCCCGGGATGCTGTGGATGCTGTGCCAGGGCAGCTCTGCCCACATGTCCCTCCCCCCTCTTGGCATCTCAGCCAAAATCCCAGATAATTTTAAGGGGCTGGAAACCACAGGTCTTGTCCAACAATTCCTCCTCTTCTCTTTGCTCCAGTTTATTTGCGTGGTCGTCAAAGCTTCGCTTCCCTCCCCGTGGGCAGAAATTGAGGAATATTTAGTCTGAACTCTTTGCCCACCACCCAGAAGCTTTGGCAGGTACCTGGTTGCTCCTCCACCCCTCAGACATTAATAATTCCTGCACCTTTGGCTGGCACTCCGGGTGCTCTCCTGCCAAACCAGCTGTGCTGAGGGGTGAAATCTGGGGGCTACAGAACACCCAGGCAGGGCTGACAGACCCCATTCCCTGGGAAAACCATCCTGAGGAGGCTCAGCAGCTGGTGTGAGGGCACTGGGAATAAGGCAAAGCAGAAAGAAGACCCAATGTGGACAGAAAAAATGCAGGAGATGGTTCCCAGCTCAGCTCCTGCGGCAATGGGACTCTTCAAATTTGGACATCTCAGCTAAAAAAATAATCAACGTGGAATGCAGGGAAAGAACAGCCCTATTTCGAGCTGCGACTCCTCCCTGTGTGCTTGGCCTCCCAGACGACTCAGAAACTCAAGGCACTTCTTCCTGAGCTATAAAAAGAGCTGGAGTGGGACTGCAAGAGCTGGGAAGACAAACAAGGGAGTAGCGTGTCCTCCTGCTGAGGGCAGGAGAGGGGTGAAACCAGGAGAAGGTCTTGCTCAACCCACCTTTGGAGGTGCCCCCAGGGAGGGAGGGCGGGTTGGCAGAAATTCCAGGCTGGATCCCACCCACTGGAATGTTGGCTGTGCAGTGTCCCAGGGCATCCTACCCCCTCCCAACACCTCCTGTGTGAGGAGGTGAAGGTCCAGGATCCACTCCACCCATCACCCCAACACAAGCCTGTGCTTGGGGGGCTCACCACAGGTACCACGGAGAGCAGGGACAGGGCATGGAGGGTCCCCCAGGATCACAGGGAGGAAGGAGCCTCACCAAAAAGCAGCTCCCCATTCCCTGGCTGGTGAAAGGATTAACAGCCTCACCCAACACCTCCTCCACACATCCCAGCAGGACATGATGGACTGGGTGAGCTCCAGGGGACCATAAAATTCAGCAGGCTCAGGAATACCCACCTTTGCCCTCTCCAGACAAGTATTTACCTCAGTGGAAGCAGCCAAACCTTGCTGACTGTCGGAACATTTCGTTCCTGTTTGTGAAGTGCACAAAACATTCCTGGCTGGAAAAACACCACCAGGTCACAGACTGGGAATGGCTCCACCAGGAGAGATGAGTTATTCAATGGCTTCGTTGACTCAGTGCAGAAGGTGCATCTCTTCTGGGGGAGCCATTCCCACCTACCCTGACTTCTTCAACAGCGAGGAAGCCAAAGTCTTGCCCTGCCTCCACTTCAGTGTTGCCTTGAGGCCTTGGAAAATCTCCACACACACAACTGGTGCTGTGGGACTTTCCTCCTGAGCAGTTCCAAGGGTTGAGCTGGACTGGGTGGCCCATAAGGAGTAACCTGAAGATGGCAGGCTTGGTGACACAGCTCAGGACAAAAAGAAAAACTGACAGGACAAGGCGACATCTCCTCAAGCTGCTCCAGGGGAGGGTCAGGTTGGACATCAGGAGGAATTTCTTCACAGAAAGGGTGGTCAGGCACTGGAAGGGGCTGCCCAGGGAGGTGGTGGAGTGCCCATCCCTGGAAGTGTCCAAGGAAGGACTGGATGTGGCACTCAGTGCTCTGGGTGGTGATCGGTCACAGGTTGGACTCGATGATCTTGGAGGTCTTTCCCAATCCAAATGATCCTGTGATTCTGCAGTGCCCATGGATCAGCAAGCACAATGTGACCTGCTGCCAAGCCCATGGAGAGGCTGGAGTGCTGATCCCTGCTTTATTCAGTGGGATGCAGAGGTTGCATTTAGCCCACACCTGGATGAACAGTGGCTTCCCCAGGATCAGGTTGGGGATCTGAGGGTCACATCCGGCTTGTGCAGAAGATGCCAATTGCTGTGTGCAACAATTCCCAGAGCCCTCTGTGCCCAGATGCCTGATCCTGGAGGAAGGAGTCCCTGCCCATGGCAGGGGGATGGGACTAGATGATTTTTAAAGGTCCAGGCTAAACCCACTGTTTAAAACACCCTCTCAGCACATGGAGCTGCATCTTGTCACCCGAGAATTTCAATCTCTTCTTTGGTGGGACATTTCTCCAGCTTGCCAAGCCTCACATCAACGGGGAGGCTGTGGTCCTGGCTGGTGGTGTGGCATGAGGATGGGCTCAGCTTTGTGGGGCTGCTGCAGCCTCTGGCCCTGGCTTCCAACAACATCTTCAGGCCAGCACAGAGGGTGCTCTTACACAATCCCAGTCCCCACCACGGGCTGGTCTGGGTGTGTCCATCAGCTGTGTCCTGGAGCCTGTGCCCTCCATGAAACTCAGCACTCACTCACTGATCCCCTCCTGCCCCTTGGCCATGCTGGTTTGGTGCTCCCACCAGCAGGTGCCTTTGCATCCTCTGTTTCCACCAACGCACCATTCTGGTGACTGGAAAAGTTGTGGACTGTGGAATCAGGCAGCTCCAGAGCTCCTCCAGCTTTATTCATCTCCTAGGGAGATTGCCAGGCTGGTTTGATGACTCGGTCATGAAACTCAGGTAGTGAGGGGGACCAGGTTGCCCAAATGTGCCATAGTTGAGTCTTGAGCTGTAGAAGACCCTTTGTACTTGGCTGTGGAGCAAACTAACAAAACCCTGCTGAGCTGTGGATGTTTTATTCCAGGACTTCCATAATTTAGATGCTATTTTTACCTAGTCTGACTGGTGGCCAGCTCCATGTGATGACAATAAATCCCAATTTAACACCATCAGCCTGTGCCCTTCCCGGGTGGGTGTTTGGTCCTGCCACCCCAAGTGCTGACCCAAAGGCTGGTGGCAGCTGGGTTTCTGTTCCCAGGGGGTTTCCAGTGGTCCAGCATTCCCTGCCTGGATTTCTCTGACCTTCACCTCTTTGCCAAGTGACCCGAGTCCTGCTGGGGCAGTGCAGCTCCTCGGCCCTCACTGCTGTGCCAGTGGAGGGCACGTCAAATGCTCTCCATGCAGGTAAGAGGGAGAAACAGCTTCTCTCACCAGGGCCAGGCTGGAGATTTGCTGCTTATTGTTATAATTTGTCTGTTTTATTGGAATAAAAGACGGATGAGAGCAGCTCAACGCTCTGGAGAAAGCACATGGCATTGTGGTTTATTTTAATTAGCACATGCTGGCTGGAAAATCGTGTTTTCCAGTCATCGTGTTCACATGGAAGTGAACAGGAATACAGGGTTTTGTAATGATGTTGCAAGGTGCTCGTGCCAGAACACCAGGGAGACCCAGGAATTGTCCCTCCTCCTCCTGAGAGCCCAGAAAATGGGATGTCATGAGTGTGGAGACCTCAGCAGTCGTGGTCCACTGGGACTCTCAAAAGAGCACAGGGAAAGTTTGAACTCACACAGCACAGAATCCCAGAAAAAAATCATAGAATCCTAGAAATCCCAGAATGGTTTGGGTTTGAAGGGACCTTAAAGCTCACTCAATTCCAACCACCCTGCCATGGACAGGGACACCTCCCACTAGTTCAGGTTGCTCCAAGCCCTGGCCTTGGACACTTCCAGGGATGGGGCAGCCACAGCTTCTCTGGGCAACCTGTGCCAGGGCCTCCCCACCCTCACAGTCAAGAATTCCTTCCCAATATGCCATCTATCCCTGCTCTCTGGCAGTGGGAAGCCATTCCCCTTGTCCTGTCCCTCCATCCTTGTCCCCAGTCCCTCTCCAGCTCTCCTGGAGCCCCTTTAGGCCCTGGAAGGGGCTCTCAGGTGTCCCTGGAGCCTTCTCTTCTCCAAGTGAACCCCCCCAGCTCTCCCAGCCTGGCTCCAGAGCAGAGGGGCTCCAGCCCTTGGAGCATCTTTGTGGCCTCCTCTGGACTTGCCCTGAACTTCCACCTCTGGAAGTGTCCAAGACTAGGTTGGATGGGGCTTGGAGCAACCTGGGCTAGTGAAAGGTGTCAGCAGGGCGCTGGCACAAGATGACCTTTAAAGGCCCCTTCCAGCTGAACCCACTCTGTGAGTCCATAATAAAGTATTAAATATCTGTATATGCCTTTGAGAAAACAAGTGAGAGATAATTCCCCTCCAGCCTGTGGAGCTGGGATCACTTTCCCTGCCCTGCAATTAGCCCGGAACACACACAATGTATAATTAGTCACTCTGTGGGCTGGGACTTGCACATCCGGGCTCAAACACCGGCTGTGCTCCTGCTCCCGCTGCCACCCGGGGAACAGCCTGTCCCCAGGAAGTTTCCTCACTTGGTGACTGTGCAAAATCAATCAGCCAAGCTGGTGGCAGGGCTGAGGGCCAGGATCCAGCCCTTCCTCCAGCCCTGGGCTGCTGTGGGACCAGGTTCAGAGGGCCAGAGCCAGCGGTGGGCGATGGGGTGAGGGTGGGCACTGAATTTGGGTCCTGGGGCTTGTGCCGCAGTGCCATGTGCCAGATGGTGCCAGACAGGATGAGGGTGGGCACGGAATTTGGGTGCCATGGGCCGGGTGGTGCCAGAGCAGGCGATGCTCAGCCCGGCCCGTGTCGCACCCACGGGATGAGGCACCAGCAGCTGCAACAGGCACCTTCTCCTCATCCTTGGTTTCTCAATCTTCAGGTAAAATTGTCCCTCCGACACCTCCAGCCCCTGTCCAAAGGTATTTTTCCCCCGGGAGGGCAAAGCTGGGATGTGCCACCCTCTCCTCGTGGCAGGTGCCCACATCCTACTGTCCCTTCCCCACTGTTTTCCCTGGGCTCAGGGATCACGGCCGGTGCTGGTGGAGGGGATCACAGTCACTGCAGAGTCCTCTCATTGGGAACTTGTTAAAAAACCCTGCCTTCCTGGCTGTTTCTCCCCAAATTTTCAGGAGGATGGAGTTAAACAGGATGAATTTCAGGGAGAGCCCCCCCTGCACCCTCAGCACAGGACACTCGGTGGGCAGCACGTGCCGAGTGAGGGGCAAAGGGGTTTTGGGGCAGCAACACCCCCATCATCCCTGTCTTCCCACTCAGCCTCTGGTGTGACTCAAGACAAGGTCCCCCCTTGTCACTTGGTGGTCCAAAACCATCACATTCCCAGCTGGACCAGCCCCAAACTTATTCAGCATCAAACCTATTCACCCTCCTGAGGCTCAGCCGCTCCTGGAGTCCATCCCCACATTAAAAATCTCAGCTATTTCTGCATCTATCTAAAAAAAATCCCAAACCCCTCCACCCCAGCTTGCACTAACGAGAAAAGCAGCCCCCAATCTGGTACAAGACAAATTATTTTCTTTCCCTGGGGATGGAAACAAGTTCCTAAGAGGGACTCGCTGAAAAGACACGAGATGACTCATTTCTTCAGCGCCAAAGCTGCACTCAATCCCCAGCACCTCTAATTCCCATCAAAAGCCAGGAGACCGAAAGCACAGGGGGGTTCACACAGCACAAAGCCCAGGAGCTCCTTTTCCTGGAGATGAAAGAGCCATGAATTAATCCCCTGTATCACCTACTCCCCCAGGATGGGCTCAGCTGCCTCCAGCCCTCGCTCCCCGCAGCCAGGAGCTATTTTTTCCCGTTCTCGCCAGTGTCAATATGTTTCTTTAAATATCTTTTTGGAGAGGCTGTATATATATAGCCCCACTCTGGTGCTTTGAAAGGAGCCTCATTTCCTGTGTAAGAACTGAAGTTCTTGGCAAAAGCTGCCTCAGGCTGCAGCATCCGAACCACAAGAATTGTTTTTTTTCAGTAGTAAAATGGTATTTCCTCCACGACTGAGAGCTGGACTGAGCTGGGTCAGGTCTGAAACCAGCGGGGCTGCTGTGGGTGGGACATACAGGGCCATATTCCCAATGATATAAACGACAGGAGAAAGGGATTAATTGCATTAGTGGGGCTGCAACGGTGCCTGGAGATGGCACAGCCCATGGCAGGGACAGGATGGGCACAAAGCTGATTTTAACCTGCACTTGGCTGTGAGAAAGTTTGGTTCCCACGTGAAAAGGATTTATTAACCAACACCAGGGCAGGAAAAAAAAAATCCATTTCATCTGTACCTGATACTTTTTCTCCTTCTTTTGCATCATCTCTCTGTTCCTGACTTTTGAGAGGGCTCCTCCAGCAGCAAAGCAGGATGGAAAACAGCTTTGCAGCCCCTGAGGGATTGCTCACGGATACCCAGGACCTTAAAAACCATCAGAGGGGAGATGTAGCACCAGCTGTGCCCTGCCAGGAACGTGTCACACCTTCCCACCAGGAATCCCTGAGCTGGAGGATCTGACACCTCGGGGACTCTGATGGCAGGAGTGGGGAGGCAGCCAGAACAACAATTGCCTTCTGCTGCAAATATGTCTTTCCAGGGACATTTCTGAGTCATAAATGGCTTTTATTGCTGCACACAGTCCTAAGGACTCAGCGTGAAAATGTGCCAGAGCTGGTGGTGGCTGTGGCAGCCCAAGTGTTCCTTGTTTTCCTTTGCTTCTCCATGACTTTCCCAGAAGCAGCCAAAGAGGCTGAAGTGCAAGTTTTTTAGATTTTCTGCAGGAATTTTAAAGAAGTGTCTTCTCCCAGAGCTCACACCACGAGGACAGATCACCCCTGGGACTGTCCCCGTGGCACAGGGACGTGCTGGGCACGCAGCCACATCTCCTGGCACAAAGCCCCAGCAGCCACGAGCTCTGGGGGACAAACATGGAATTTCTGTCCCCTTCCACAACCCCAGGCACTGTCTGCACGTCATGTCCTCCTCCCTGGGACCTCTGGACAGGGCACTGCAGTGGTGTGGGACAGGATGGATCCTGATAGAGCACGGCCGGGCACTGGAGCAGCGCTTGGGGCAGGGGAGACAGGGAGAGTTGTGCTGGTGGCTCTGCAGCCCAGGAGATGACAGAACACCACCACAACGTGCTGCTTCCCTTCCACCCAGAAGCCACAGGGGTGGGGATAAGGACTGAAGCTCAGTGCACTCCAAGGGCACTTCCCTCATCTTCGCTGTCCAAGCACTTTGGCCTCTCTCCAGTTTCATGAAAGAGGGAAAGGGATGGAGCAGGAACAGCTGAGCTGGCCAGGAAGGAGACCTTCCCACCCCTCCAGCTTTCCAGGGGCCAGCTGGTGCTTGGGAATGCCACGCAGCACCTTTGGGAATCTGCAATTCCACCTGCACTGATGCCTTGCTGGCCACATCCCAGCTGGGAATGAAGGGAAATATCCCATGGCAGGCCAAAACAGCAGGGAAGGAGCAGCACAGCCTGGGAGCATCCTCCCTGTCCTGCTGAAGTCCTTCATCTTTCTGACTCAATTTTGACCCTCAAGACCTCGGCTCATCCAACATCTGGTCTTTGCCAACCAGCCAAGCCCAGAAGGAATTCCTCTCCTTGGCACCATCGTGGCACAAGGATGTCTGCTGGGGGCAACTGCAGTGAGGAAAGAGGAGGGACAGCCAAGGAGGGAAGATCCCAGTGCCTCAACCTAAACAAGGAAGACCTTCCTTACAGAGCTCTGACACCAGGACATGCCCCTCAATCCACGCAGGAGAATTTGGAGGGGATGCAAACATCAGATACCACAGGAAATAAAAATATTTATCTTAAAATATGGCAGAATTTTCACTTTTGGTGGGTTTTCTCCTCCCTTGGAGACCTTTGCTCTGCCCTAAGATTTAGTGGACCGTGGTTGGGGCGATGAGTGGTGGCGAATCACCAGAAAAAAGGGGGACAGTTGTTGCAATGCTCATCCCCTCCTGGTAGGGCTGGACCCTGAACTGCAGGATTTGGTGTCCCTGTTGCTCAGCTTCCCATGGAAACTGTCAGCATTGATGGGAAAGGACAAGGGGAGCCCCTGGGTGTGTCCACAGCTCTCCCTGAGCTGCTCCCACCCAGGAGGCAGCAAGGACAGCACCACAGGGACACCAAGGTGGGACATGTCCTCAGGGTTCTCACATGTGCATTCCCAGGAAAACTGAGACACTTGACCAGCTGCGGGAGAAGAAAAGAGGCCACCAGGAAATTTATTCCCATTTGTCCCCAACCCAACAGATGGATGTTGTCAGGGCAGAGATGTCGTGCAACGTGATGGCCACCATGGAAGGTCCCACCACCATGGAAGGTCCCACCACCATGGAAGGTCTCACCACCATGGAAGGTCCCACCACCATGGAAGGTCCCACCACCATGGAAGGTCTCACCACCTTGGGAACATCCCTCCACCTTGGGAACATCCCACTACTGGAGCTTCCCACCACCACAGAAGAATCCCACCACCATCAGAGCTTCCCATCACCATGGAAGCATCACAGCACCATGGAACCATCCCACCATCATGGAAGCATCCCATCACCTTGGGAACATCCCACCACCTTGGGAACATCCCACCACCTTGGAAACATCCCATCACCAGAGCTTCCCACCATCACGGAAGCTTCCCATCATCACCAGAGCTTCCCATCAGCATGGAAGTGTCACAGCACCATGGAAGCTTCCCACCACTATGGAACCACCTCACCACCAGAGTTTCCCACCACCTTGGAAGCTTCCCACCACCACAAGAGCATCCCACCACTATGGAACCATCCCACCCACCATGGAAGTGTTTCCACCACCACAATGTCCCACTGCCATAAGAGCATCTCACCACCACAACCTCCCACCACCATGGAAGCATCCCACCTCCTTGGAAACATGTTTCCCAAGGAAACAGAGCTTCCCAACACCACGAGAGCTTCCCACCACCACACGAGTGTCCCACTACCACAACATCCCACCACCATAAGAGCATCCAACCACCACAGTGTCCCACCACCAGAGCTTCTCACCACCACACCTCACCTCACCACTACTGGGGTGTCCCACCACCCCCCAAGCTTTGTAGGGTGCTCAGACCCCATAAATCAAGTGTTCCCAACCCAAGCAAGTGTTCCTCAGGCTCCCCAAAAGTCCCCTTGGACACAGTTTCTGCCTGTTTGGGCTGTTTTAGCCCAAAATAGGCTTTGTGGTTTGGAGTGGAGGAGGGAAGGAGTCTGTACACGCAGAAACACGGGTTAAAAATCTTCATTTTAAAGTAATTTAACAGCTGAAACTTTTCTTAAGAAAAGTCACTTTCGAAAAGAAAAAAACCCAAACCCACAAAGTTGCTCTAAAAAAACCTCTGAAAGAAGAAGTTGGACAAAAGCTGGATGACCAAGACCTAAGGGGTGCCTGGCAAGTTCCCTAAACTGGAGAGAAAGAGAGAATTACCCAAAAACAAGGGGGGGGGGATAAAAAATGGAGCAAGAAAGGGAATTGCATGGAGCTGAAGCAGAGAAGAAGGAAAAGCCAGGCAGGGACATGCTGATTAGTCTGGGAATCTGATGGGGAAGATGAAATTCAGCTCGTGGGGATGTGGGGAGAGGTGGTGTTCAGCCCTTCCCAGGGAGCAGCAGCTCTTGGGAAAGCCATGGGAACTCCAGAGATCCCATGGCTGACCCAAGGAGCAGGAAGGCTCCATGTGCAAACCAGTCCCACTTCAGCACTCTGGATAAATAATGGATTTCTGAGGTAACCCGAGCAGAGCCCTGCGTGTGATCCCTGTCCAGCCTCACACCCTGCTGAGTTTTCTTCCTGCAAAACCCCCTGAGCGGATCCTTGGGCTTAAGTTTCATCCCCCATGTGCTGTTCCCACTCTGGGCTCATCCAGGTCTGATCCCACTGGTCCTGCCTCAGTTTCCCTTCCCCTCCCATCAGTACTTTCCATCTCTGGACACGGAGCAGGGCTGAGGTGTCCCCATCTCCTCCTGCTGCCATCCCTCCCTCTCCACCCTCCCCAAGCCTTGTCCAGGCTTCCCAGCACGTTCTTTCCCCAAACCACCACTTTTTTCCCCCAAAGCACCCCTGCTGCCCCCCCAGCCCTGCTGCCACCTTCCCCTCCTTATGGGACACCTAAAACCTGGGTGATGAGTGGGAAGGCCCCATCTGGACAATCTGGATGCTGCTGAGGAGCAAACTCCATCTGCTTTTCAACACATTGGTTCCTCTTCCTGGGAGCCACACACAGCCCTGTCCGCTGCCCCCGAGTGGCACCAGAGCTCTCTGGGAGGACCCAGCGGGGTGTGGCAGATCCCACTGGTCACAGAGCCACTCCATGTCCCCGCAGCCAGCGGACACAGAGGCTGTGTGTCCCCAGGGCGGCTCCAAGGACAGGGTGGCACCGGCCTGGGCACAATGCCTGGCTGTGGCTGGGCTCTGAGTCCCCACCCCGGTGTCCGGGCCAGCGGGTGAGTGACCCCAGCACCGCTGGTGGGGGCTCTGGGCTGAGCAGCCTCTGCTGGGCTGGGCTGGGCTGGGCTGGGCTGGGGGTCCATCCCCCACGATGTCCCCAGGCTGCCCCGGGGCTCGGCCACAGCATCCCGAGGGTCTCCCATGGTGACCCACTGCCCCCCTGGTGGGCGGGGCCAGGCGGCCACACCCACCCCGCCAATCTACAGCCACCTGAGGCAGCCACGCCCACCGGAGCCCACCCAGCTCACCTGGGAGGGACACGCCCACCCACACAAGCTCCACCCCCTTCCCAAAACTACGCCCAGTTGTGCCAACACCTGGGTTACCTGGCAGGCAACCCAAGCTGGCCCCGCCCCCTGCTCACCTGGGCTGGCTCCGCCCACTCCGATAAGCCGCGCCCACCTGTGATAACCCCGCCCACTCGGCCAAGCCCCGCCCCTTGAGCAAACTCACGGTACCTGTCAGGCCACGCCCTCGAACACAGACCACGCCCCCTCTCCAGCCACGCCCCCTGGAGCTTCACCGCGCACCCCCCGCTCGTCCGCATCCCCCGCCCCGCCCGCACCTGGGCGCGCTCGAAGCTCTCCCGCTCCGCCTCCAGGCCGCCGCCGCCGCCCGCCCGCCGGCTCAGCACCTTGGGCAGCGGGTTGGCCACCTGCTTCATGGTGCTGCTCACGCGGTCCATGGCGGCCCCGGCCCCGCCGCCGCCCCGGCCCCGCTCCGCGCCGCCGCCGCGCGGGCCCCGCGCCATTGGCCCGCCCACCTGCCACTCACCGCGGGACACGCCCCCACCGGCTCCTCCCGCGCCCCGCCGGCCCCGCCCATCGCCCCGCCTCCTGACCATCATTGGTGAGTTGCGCTGCCACTCAGGAGGGGCCGCGGGCACTCGCCAAGCTCATTGGTGCAGCTGGACGCCACTCAATGCCAGGTCCCGCCCCTCTGGGAGCGCCCCGCCCTCCGCCCCGCCTATGGGCCGCTCGTCCTCAGCAAGGCTGTGGCCACGCCCCCCCCCGCCGTTCCCTTCTATCATTGGTCCTTGTGCCTGCCGCTCGCCCCGCGCGGCCCCGCCCCTGCCCCGCCCGTGCGCGGCGCCCCCTGGCGGCGGTGGGCGGGGGCTCTGAGGGGCCGCTCGGTACCGTCCCGGGCCGGACGGGCGGGGATGGAACAGGATGGATCGGGACGGGCTCGGCCGGGCCCAGGGCACCCCCGCGGAGTTCTGAGGGCACGGGGGGTTCGGGGGCCGCTGCCGAAGGAATCTGAGCCGCGGCTGAGCCCTCCGGGTCCGCAGGCCGGGGGGGGTCCCACAGGCCGTGCGTGCGGCCTGCACTGCTGGGCCTGGCTCGGCGCGGCCCCTTGTCCCCCCATAGCCCGGCCCGGAGTGACACGGCATAACCTGATCCGGGCCGGGGTCTGTGGTCCTGTCACCCATCAGAGACTTGTGCACAGTTAGATGGGATATTGGGAAGAGATTCTTCCCTGTGAGGGTGGGGAGGCCCTGGCACAGGTTGCCCAGAGGAGCTGTGGCTGCCCCATCCCTGGGAGTGACCAAGACCAGGTTGTACAGGGCTTGGAGCAACCTGACCTATTGAAGGTGTCCCTGCCCATGGCAAGGGGTGGAACTGGATGAGCTTTAAGGTTCCTTCCAAGCCAAACCATTCCATGATTCTGTGATTCTCTCAGCCTGGTGAATTGCTGGACTCTGGCTGGCTCCTGTTGTTTTTGACCAGGAATCCCATCCCACTCCAGAGGTGAATTTCCCACTTGGAACATTTCTGCAAAATTGGGACAAATCAGTATTTCTGTGAAGAGACCAAAAGCCCTGAGTCTGCTCCCAAATGAGTCCCCAGAGATGGTGAAGGGGCTGTGCTGGGGTGGTGCCAGCTGGGTTCCTGCATCCTTAAAAATGTGCCTTTGCTCCAGGTGGGGAGGAGCTGTGGAAAACCCTGCCAGGGAGATGGGGCAATCTGGGAGCAGCTGTTTGGAATGTGAGCTGTCAGGAGCTCTTGTGCAAGCAATTATCCCAACAGAACTCTTTTCTTGTGGCTTATTTTTTCAGCTGAAATCGTTACCACACCAGGACCCTCCTGGCGCTGCCCAGCGGGGTGTGGGATGGGCTGTGTGCATCCCGGACCTTCCCGCTCCCCGTGTCTGGGATATCGGATCCCAGCTGCTGGGAAATGGCCTGCATGGAGCAGGGAGGCCGTTTCTCCCACCCCAGACTGTCTGGACTCCCTGTCTGCCCTCTCCCTAATGCACTGTCTGGAAAGCTGCCTCCTTCCTTGGGGCTGCTCCCAGGGGAGGCTTGATGGGCTTAATTCAGCTACTATTGCAGCAAGGTGATTAATAATTGAAGAAATGAAGTCATTGCTGAGTAGAGATGGAGGAAAGGAGGGCATTGGACAAAGGACAGTGAGGGCTTTGTGCTCTGGACCTCTCCCACCCTCTGCCCAGCACGGAGCATCCTGCCCCTGAACCCCACAGCGAGGGACCACGAGGCTTAGACCTGTCTTAGCTGCCCCTTCTTGCTGAAGAGCAGAGTCACATTCTCCTCTTCCCTGTCCAGGGCTCAGAGCCCACTTTGGGACCTGGGCAGGAGCAGAGGAGGGCAGCTGGGTGTTTCTCCCAGCTGCTCCTGCCTCCTCCAGGAAGGGGCTGGAACAGGATGGAGCCGGGATCCAGCCCATGGGCTGCAGGTCAGACCCCCCTGGGCTGGCCTAGCCCATGCAGTGTCTCTGCTGGAATGTGCTGTGGGGCTCTGCAGGGGTTTGGGGGTTTTCCAGTGGGAGAGGGTGCCTTGTTTCCAGGCACTGAGAGAGGGGGAGGCACGGAGCTGTTTCTGTGGGGGTCTGTTCCTCTGCCTCAGGTTCCACCGGGAGATGATGGGGAAGGACTGGAAGTGAGCAGGGTGGAGGTGGGCTCTGCTCTTCTCCCCCACTAGCAGGTCCTTTTTGGAAGCCGTGGCTGGGGTTCACCTGCTCTGGTGCTCTGTCCTCGCTCCTGCCCTGGAGGCTGAACTGGAGGGTGATGGCAGAGCCCCTCATGGGGGTGTCTGGCCTGTGTGGGGACATTGTCTTCCCCAGTGCCACCCACTGTCACATTCCTGGGGCAGGAGGGTCTGGCTTGGGCTTGGGAACATGGTCACCTTCCTTGCTTCCAGTAGCTCCCTGGATTGTCTCACCTGAGTATCCTGTGCAGGATGGAGACCATGGAGAGGACACTGGGCAGCCCAGTGCTCTGCAGAGTGTGACACCCCTCAGGTGCTGCCTCAGGCTGGGCAGGGAGCATCCTTCATGCCCTGAGGCTCCTGTGCACAGCTCCTGCTCCACCAGGACAGCCTCGGAAAGAACCTGCAGCCAAAAGGAAGGAGAAGTGGCAGGAGAGGGGCCAGAAGGGACTGCAGTGGCTTTGGGCCCTGCCCAGGGCTCAGGGATGCTCTTTTCCCAAGGACTCAGAGCTAAAGGCTCCTTTTCCAACCTCCTCCCCAGCCAGAGCTGGGAGAGTCCCAGGGTGCTGCTGGGCCTGGCCTGGGCTCAGGGAGAGCACAGACTCCCCTTGTTCCAGCAGGAAAACAGAGGCACAGAGAGTTCCACAGTCCTCCCTCTGTTATCCTGCTGGCTGTGCCAGGGCACAGGGCTTTGAGCTAAGATCCTGCTCCTTTCCCCCTCCAGAGGTGGGGAAAAATGGATCCCCTTCAAATATGGATCCCAAATCCCTTCAGCAGCCCCTTTGGACACCCCAAGGCACAATGTCCTGATCCCACCCCAGCAGACACCCCGTCCCTATGGGGGCACATCTGGAAAGCCCCTCAGGGAGGGCAGTGGCCGTGACAAACCTTCCACAAACCCAATCCTGAGCCCCAAACACAGCCCTGCCCTGGTGATGGGGTGATTTGCTCAGACCCTGGGATAAAAACACCTTCTGAGCCCAAGTGCCCACCTGGAGGGCAGGTTGGTGGCAGGGTGGTGGTCCAGACCTGGCAGGAGGGTCCCTGAGGAGCAAGGAGTGTGCCAGGAGGAGGAGATGTGTGTGTGTGGGTGTTCATCTTTGGTCCCAGTTTTTGAATGTTTTGGGCAAACCAGATGCTGCTGCTGAGTTTTTGGCTGCTCGTGCTCCCAAAGAACCCCTGGGCTGCTCCATGGGGCAGGGACAGTCCTGGAGCAGAACCTGGGAGAGCACTGGGGGCAGAGCAACCTGGGATGGGAGAGGGTCTTGGAGAGGAGTGCTGTCCATGGGGCCCTCACCTCTGTCCTGCTGAGGTCTCCTGCTTGCCCAGGAGAGTTGTAACCCCAAAACATCACCTGATGTGTTTTCTGCACTGCAGCCTCAACAGCTGCCTCTGCTTATCCAGGAATTCAAAAGCAAAGCTGAGCAGGTTTCCATGTGGATCTGTAGGAGAAGACTTGAACCCCACAGGGACCTTGGGCTGTGGGGGTGGCTGCAGGTGAGAATCCAGCTTGGGAGCAGGACCTGGAGGTGGGAAGTGCTTGCCATCTGCTGGAGAGCTTCCCCTTGGCACAGGCAGCAGGTCCAGCTGGAGCATCCCACAGAGCCCAGGTCTCTCCCAAGGCAAACTTGCTTTCACAGAATCGTTAAAGTTGGAGAAAACCTCTGAGATCATCGAGTCCAACCTCTGACCCATCACCACTTTAGCAACTAGACCAGAGCACTGAGTGCCACCTCCAGGGCATCCTCTCCCAATGTCTATTCACCCTTTCTGTAAGGAAATTCTTCCCAATCCTTCCTTTACTTCTCTGTTGTGAGACAGCTTTGGCTGCCAGAGCGGGATCACTGAGGAAAGGGTTATTGTGTAGGATTTGGGGTGTGCAGGGTTGGGTGTGGGAGCCCTGTGCTGCCCCTGGGGCAGCGTGGGGAGTGCATGGGGCAGGGGCTGTGGGTCTGCAGAGCCAGTCTATCCCTGTCTTCCCTTTATGATACAGGAAACCTTCTCCCTCCCCACAACTCCCCGAAGGAGGCTGTGGTGAGGTGGGGATCGGGAAATGGCCTTGAGTTGTGCCAGGGGAGGTTCAGGTTGGATACTGGGGAAAATTTCTTCACTGAAGGAGTGGCCAAGCCCTGGTACAGCTGCCCAGGACTGTGGTAGAGTCACCATCCCTGGAGGGGTTTAAAAGAAATACAGATGTAATGCTCAGGGACATGGTGGCCTTGGCAGTGCTGGACTCAATGATGCTGGAGGTCTCTTCCAACCTTGATGGTTCTGTGATTCCATAATTTCCATGAGCCCGCATCCACCAGTGCTCTCGTGGAACACTGTTTTCTAGATCCCTGCAAGTCCTGACTTGCAGTCCCCTGTACTTCCAGCTGGTGACAACAGGAGGCAGAGTGTGCAAGGGCAACACTCCCTGTGGCAGCCTCGGGTCCTGCCTCTATCAAACCCGACACCAAATGGTTTTATCTTCATTCCTCTGAACCTCATCTGCTGTAGATAAACCAGTCACGCTGTGCTGTACCTGCCAGGCAAGCCCTGCTCAGCTCCAGGCTCGTGGGTGCTCGGTGCAGAGGGTGTTTTGGGGGAAACAAAGGCATCATTTGGCTGGAATTTGGGACAGGCTGTGTCTTCCTGGGAAGTGCCACCAAATTTCTGGCAACCTCCTGCTTCTCTTGGTTCCATAGTGAGGCTTTTTTGGTGCCCCAAATTGGTTTTGGAAGATTACAGGAGCTGTAGCAGTGTGTTTGTGCCTCGCTGTGGGCTTAGAAACTGTTGGTATCTTTGTGCTGACATTTACCAAAAATATTCATCTGGAGGCATATCCTGGCGTATAAATTTCAGTCCAGGGATTTTAATGGGATTTCACAATGGGATTTCACAATTTCACAGCCCTGATGGTCCTGTAGGACCAACTGTCCTGGGTAATCAGATGAACAGTCCTAGAGGATGCAGACTAAGGGTCCATCTAGACCAGCCTGAATATCTCCAGATGTGGCCACGGCAGGGACCTTGAAGAGAAAGGCCAATATCTGTGCTCCCAATCTGGAATGCACTCCCAGCCCCCAACCATTTTCATTTTCCAAATTGTCTTTGAGCTTCTCCCTCTGAAATTCAAGGCCTGACTCAGCCACTTGGAAATTTCCTTGAGATCACCATGTTCCTTGGCAAGGAGCTCCTTGTGCGAAGAGCTTCCTTCTGTTCCTTTTGAACCTGGCTCTTGCCAGCTCCATTGGATGGTCCATGGTTCCTGCTAAGGAGAAACAGGGACTATTTGCTTTGTCCCTCTTTCTAGGCCCACTCATCATCTTGCAGACTTTAATTCCCACGTGGAAAGTCTCAGTTCTTCTCAAAAGTACATCTCATCCAAATTCTTGCTTGGAGCTGCCCCCCCTGTGATCTCATACCTCCCCCAGTCATTCCATTTCCAGCTGATTTGCTCCCAGTTATACCCAGTTTCCCACATTAGTGGTTAGAGGTGGTGTGGTGGAGCCTGCTGCCTTCAGGGCTGAGCAGAGGCTTCCTCCTGCATCCCAAAAGTGTCCTGGTGAGGGATCCAAAGATACCACGTGTGATTTCTATCAATAGATGAAACACACCATAAGGCAGAGGTTTCACAGCCTCCATAAATAGCCACTCTTTAGGATGTGTGATGTGGAGGAGGTTTTAGAAATCAAAATATTTAGAGATTCACATTATTTGTCTTGGCAGGATGGAGCAGCCAAGACTGAAATACAGAACCTTCGAGGAAGGAACAGAGTTGAGGAAAACAGTGAATAGGGGGAATAGCAGAGGTGTCAAAACCTCCAGGAGCTCCTTTTGGGTGAATGGAAGCAGGAAACCTGGTGTGTCTGAAAGGAGGGAGAATTCATTGACAGTGTTGAGGCACATTTATAGTCCTGATAGAAAATACTGATTTTTTCCAAACAAATCTTGACATTTTGATCAAACCTGTAGCTGAATGTTGCAAGAACATCCAGAACACTCAGCTAAAAGCAGCTCTGAGCTGGGCTGTGTTGGTGTGAGCCATCAGCGAGGAGGCTCCAGCTCATTCCCCAGC
This sequence comes from Corapipo altera, assembly GCF_003945725.1. Classification (NCBI taxonomy): domain Eukaryota; kingdom Metazoa; phylum Chordata; class Aves; order Passeriformes; family Pipridae; genus Corapipo; species Corapipo altera. The sequence continues at coordinate 210,199 of NW_020885062.1, read as the reverse complement.
CTGTTCTCCTCCTCTCAGTTTTATTCTAGTCCCTGTGTGGAGATGTGTCAGAGGAGTGGAAGGTTGGTCTGAACAGGGGACGTGTTGGGTCTGAGTGTGCTGGTAGGAGCAGGGGGTGGGAGGGGTGGATGTTGGTGGCCCCTGGGTTGGCAGGTCATCATGATCCTCTCCTCATCTCAGCCCGATCTCAACCTCACCTCTCTGAGTGTTTCCCAGTCTCCCAGTCAGTCAGATCTGTGTCCAAGCCTTTTTCTAGCACCTCCAGCCTCAACCTGCCCCCTGTACCCTCAGGCAGGGCTGTCAGCCGAGGTGTGTGACCTTTTTGTCACCTCCCCTGTCTCCTGTGCATGGCCAGCCCTGTGGACAGGGGACCAGGAGTTTCATCCACACTTTCCCCAGCACCCCTGAGCAGCGATGGGGGAAAGAGGATGCCAAGAGCTCCCAAAGCAGGGGAAGTGTGGGAGCAGGGTGAGGGGAACCCTCATGGCTGGGCTGGAGTTGTGGCATGGCTGGATTGGGAATGGGGATGATTGGGAGCTACTGTGCCTCTGCTGGAGGTGTGGCATGGCCAAAGTGGGAATGGGGATGGATGGGAGCTTAATTTCCCTTTGAGTTCCTCCTCTGGGTTCCTGCAAGGCCTCCACTTTGGGCAGGGGCTTCTATTTTGTGATCATCCTCAACAGAGAGACAGGACCCCTTTTGTCACTGGACCATCAGGAATGGCAACCTGCTCTTGTGGCTTTCCCATCGTGCTGTGGTTGTCCAGCACCTGGACATGTTCATTAGCACCATGGAGACCTCACTCCTCCTCCACTCTCCTGAGGCTTTTCCTGGGAGCCAGCAGAGCCCTCTGGTAGGGATGGAGCATTTCCAGCAGGAGTTTTTCTGCCAGTGCAGGGACACCATTCCTGACCCAAACAACATGGGCTAAACCAGCCAGTCTCTTCTCTGTGTGTCTGTGACTGGTGGGACAATGACAGAGCAGTGTCAGGAGGGTGTCGGTGCTGGAACCAAATGATCATCTGAGCCAACTCTGCTGTGCTGATGTGCTCATGAGCTCCTGACCCTCTCTGTGAGCATCAGTGGCTGATTCCCGTGTCCAGGGAGAACTAAGCACTATTTTAGCTGTCACTGGTGATGTAGCAACAGAACCAGTTCCCTAAGGACCAGCTGCAAGGGATGGCCAAGGGCAGAAGAGGAGCCCAGATCTGGGATGGCACCACGCTCCATCTTCTGCTCTGCACGTTTATGCACCGATGGCCTTCAGGGCCCCATGGAGGAAGCCCCTGTTGCCTCAGGGCAGTGCTGCAAGTGGGACCCAGCAGGGCTGTTGTGGGCACTGCCTGGTCAGCCTGGCTCAGGAACGTTCCCTGCTCCAGTTGCTGTGGCAGGGGTGGAATGTCCCGTTTGCCCGTGACGCAGATGTTCTGGGAAACACGAGTGTGTGGCAACCACGGCCGCTCTCCGTCCACTGCCGCGACTTCCAGAGAAGAAATCCACCTACTGATTCTCTGAATCGCTAATTCTGGGTTCTCTAGAGAGTCCTTTGGTCAGGGGAAAGGAAGCGATAGGTCACATCCTGTTCTCTCTCCTTTCATGGTATCATACCATTGATGGGCACTGCTCTCACTGGAGCTCTGGATGGTTCCTCCCCAGGCCCATGTGGTGTCCCTGACACAGCACTTCTCCCATTGTGTCATGGCTTTCACCAGTGTTTCCATCACATTTCCATTTTTGGTCACTGTCTCCCTCTTATAAAGAGGGCTGTACCCAGGGATCCCACACCAGGCACAGCCAGGGGCACCTTGCACCAGTCCAGCCTGACTCCTACAGCTCATCTCCACCCAACAGGACCATGAAGACCTTCACAGCAGCCCTTGCTGTACTTTTTGTGGCTGTCCTCTGCTACCAGGTCTCCTCTTCTCCAAGTGAGTCCAAGCTCTCCTCTCCAAGGAGCTCTCTCCTCTTTCTTTCTGCTGTACAAGGTCTAGTAATGCTTGGCAGCTCTCCCTTCTCAGCACCTGCTGTGGGAAAGGAGAGACATGCCTTGCCTTGGCTCCTTGAGCGGAGGGTGGCTGTGGTGGGAGCCCACTGTGGGAGCAGCACTTCCTCCAGTGGGCATCTTCTCCTCTGACCCCACTTCTCCCCACTGGCACTTTTCCTGATCTGGTGTAATCAGAAAAGTTCACTTCTCTTCCAGTTTCTCTCAACCATTTTGGTCCCTGCTGCACTGAGTTCATCACCAGACCGTTGCCCTTGAGACTTGTGAAGAGCTATGAGCACACAGGCAGCCACTGCTCCCAGCCAGCTGTGATGTGAGTAGATCTCCTGCCCTGCTCCTGGGGGCCCTGCTCATCCTGGCAGTGCCAGGGAACCCCACATCACACCTCATCCTGATGAGGAAAAGCACCAGGCAGGGCTCTCCCACGTGAGGAGAACAGCCTGGGAACAGCTCAGAGGACAATCCCACATCCCAGGCACGCAATTTCTGGATGTCCTCATGAGATTTGAGCCAAAGGAGCTTTTGCTGGTCACCCCCCTCATGCACAGATAGTGGGACCCAGGCAGGATGGTGTCCCTAGGCAGGATGCTGGGGACAAAGTGGCTTAAGTGGCAGAGAGCAGGACATTTGTAATGACATTGAGCCACCCCCCACCCCATTTCCCTGGGGCTGTTTTGCAGCTGTGGAGGTGTCTGCTCTGGTGGGGTTCACTGGTGGCAAGGAGCAAATCGTCCCACTCTCCTCCCCCTCTCCATCTCCCTTTCCCCTCTCCCTCTCCTCTGCTCACTGGATTTCCTTCTCCAGATTCACCACCCTCAAGGACAAGCTGGTCTGTGCCAACCCTGATGAGAAGTGGGTCCAGGACATGGTGACTCAACTAAAGCACAAGGAAGGCAGTGGATGAGCAAAGCCCTGCTCCCTCCAAGCATTACCTCAGCAAGGACCTGCTCTCATGGGCACCTCGAGACAAATCCCTGCTTTCTCATTGCCTGGGAGTTTGGCAGAGTATTTAACACAGTGCTTAGCTCTTTTATTTAAGTTTCTGCAAAGGCAATCTTAATTTATTTGACGTTTTCAGTGAAACTTTTCATTCTCGTTTGTACTGATGGTGTTGAAGTTATTTTTGCATAATAAAAAGAAGCAAAACCTGCAGCTTCTCCCACTGGTTCTTGGGATGCTCCACGGAGACTGCGGAGGGCAGCAGTGACTGGGTCCAGGCTGTCACTCGGGGTCTGTGGGTGGTGGGGTGGCACTTGGCTGTCCCTCAGCCCCTCTGTGCATCCTGCCTGTCCCTCCTGCCTCCTGCCAGGCTGTGCCTGAGCCCCGTCCTGGCCCATACCCAAGCTCCCGCTTTCTGTGGTGAGTGGGTGTCCTGGAGGATGTTTTGGTGTGATGAGGTGAGGGGGTCACTGACCCCAGCCAGCAGGTGACATCGGGGCTCCCGTTGTCCAAGGGCTGCTCAGTAAACACCAGAGACACCCCAAATCCTCCTGCACCCCCAGCCAGTCCATGGCCACGGTTTATTTCTGGCGCTCCCCTGTCTGTCCCGCTCTCCTGGCAGGGTTTTCCTTTCGCTTTGACCCGCCGGGCTGGACGCAGTGCCAGCCTTCGGGGCTGGCTGCAGCTGTCCCGGCCCGTGCCAGCTCCTCCCCCAGCCAGCACGGAGCCTCCGTGGCCGGTGCCACACGGCTGCAAGGCCGGCTTGTCCTCTGGGCTTCCATGGCACTGCCGGAGCTCCCTGGCCGTGGGGCTGTGGCAGCCTGGGAGCCGGCCTTGGCTGGGTGACACCGGGGGAAGGAGGCGCCCGTCGAGGCCACCATGGCCCTGGCAGGTGCCCTGGAGCGGCTGCAGGAGGAGGCCATCTGCCCCATCTGCCTGGAGTACATGAGCGAGCCCGTCAGCATCGACTGCGGGCACAACTTCTGCCGGGGCTGCATTGCCAAGCACTGCCAGGACAAGGGGCTCTGGGCCGACGCGCCCTTCTCGTGCCCGCAGTGCAGGGCCTCCTGCCACCGCAGCGGCCTCCGCCCCAACCGCCAGCTGGCCAACATCGTGGAGGGCATCCGCCAGCTCGGGCTGCGGGGCGGCCTGGGCGCCGAGCCCGACCCGGGCATCCCCCTGTGCCCGCAGCACGACGAGCGCCTCAAGCTGTTCTGCGAGGAGGACGAGGAGCCCATCTGTGTGGTGTGCCGGGAGTCGCTGCTGCACCGCCCGCACACCGTGTACCCCATCGAGGAGGCGGCACAGGCCTACAAGGTACGGCAGGCAGGGGCACCGGGGGGCCCATGGGCATGGCAGCACCGGGGGGGGTCAGCCAGCAGGACCCCACCACCCCTCTGCCAACAGCAGGATGGATGCAGGCTAATCCCTGTGCATCCAGCTCAGGATCCAAGATCATCCAGGTTCACCCTGTCCATCTAGCTCAGGATCCAGGCTCACCCTTTCCATCCAACTCAGGAGGCAGCCTGGCTCCCTACCCCTCCAGGGCTTCCTGGAGAAGCTGGGGCAGTGCAGACCCTCCAGGACCCCCTGGAGAA
>NW_020885062.1:191874-205650 GCF_003945725.1 Corapipo altera | reverse complement strand
CCTGGAGAAGCTGGGGCAGTGCAGACCCTCCAGGACCCCCTGGAGAAGCTGGGGCAATGTAGATCCTCCAGGACCCCCTGGAGAAGCTGGGGCAGTGCAGACCCTCCAGGACCCCCTAGAGAAGCTGCCCTCAGGACATTTCGCCTCAGGTGCAGCAGTGCTGGCACCAAAACCCCAAATGCCCAGCGGGCAGCACCACCAGCCACCCGCCACACCTGCATTGAAAGGGAGCTGTCACTTTGCCCTCCAGAACATGAAAAGTGAGAAAAAAATACAGTGAAAAGCTGAGGAGCATGGGGAGGGTTAACGCTGCGGGTGGAGTGAAGAGCACAGCTGCTGGGTTTGGGTGCCAGGGCTGGCACTGCCTGGCACCGGGTCACTGTCCCCCCTGGGCAGAGGGGACCCAGCCAACCTGCCCTGCTGGGGTGAGCTCAGCCCATGTTCCCTCTTTTCAGGTCAAACTCCAGAAATCCCTGGAGAATCTTTTGAAGGAAGCAGAGGAGGTGAAGAAGCGTGAGTCAGCAGAGAGGATGAAAACCCAGGAGTGCAAGGCAGGTGTCTGACTTAATTCTTAAAGAATGAGCTTCGGTGACATCAGTAGTTAAAAAAATCATCCTGAAGGGTCTTGTCCGGGGACATGGATTCGTCATAATCTCCAGGATGGGGCATGTCCCCCTGTCCTGCTGTCAGATGTAGGAGCTGTGCTGGAAACCAGGCTCAGAACCCTGTGTGGCTTTGTAAAAAGGTTTGAAAGGAGCAGCGCTCCAGTTTCCCTGGAATCACGAGGGCTTCGTGATGGTTGAACAAATAGACACAGGGTGTTTTTTATTGCCTTTTGTTTTACAACATGTGCTTGAGTTCCAAGCCAGGTGTGAGCCGTGTGGTGAGCTCTGCTCCACGGCAACAGGAACCAGAAGTATTTTCATTAAGAAAAGAAAAAAAAGCTCAATTACTACACCTCTGCCCGGCTCCAGATGGTTCTGGGGAGAGCAGACGCCAGCAAACAGCTGCGTTTCATGTCCCTCAGGGTGAAAGCTGGAAAGTGAAAGTAACTGCAGAAAAGGAAATGAAACTGCCGCCCGGAGTTATCCAGCCCTGAATCTGAGCTGAGGATTAATCAGCTCTCACAGGGAAAACAGGATTCTCCACACTGCCCTGGTTGATTACTCAATTCCCTTGTCTGGGCAGCCCAGGCAAGGGGTGGTGGGATTTTGGGATGCCCCTGTGAGCCCACTGTCCCTGCTGGGGCTGGGGATGGAGATTGTGAGGGCTGTGTCACTGTCCCCCCACTGTGGGATCCCGAGTCAGGGCTCAGCTGCAGCTCAGCTGCCTCCAGCTCCCTCTGGTCGTGCTTTTATAGTAAAAGGAGAAAAAAGTCCCTTGTTGGTGCTGGGGGAAGTGGCTGTGGCTGTCCTGGCTTATCAAGCCTCCAGGACTCAGGGCCAAGGAATCATGTGCTTGGATGGAAAACTAAGTGGAATTTACTTTCCTTTATCTTCTACATTCTGAGGTTTCCTCACTCAAGCTACTGTGGGGTGTTTTTCCAGGAAAGTGCCAATTTATAGGAATGAGGGGAAAGACTAAAGCACTGGCAGACCCTTCCCATTGCTGGCCCCTCACCCTGCAGTGGGACACTTGGGGAACCCTCCCTGGGTCTCCCTTTCTATTCCTTCCCAGCCTTGAGGCTTTTTTACATGGACAGGTAGTGACAGGACAAGGTTTTAAACTAAAAGAGGAGAAATTTAGGTTGGATATTGGGAAGAAATTCCTGGCTGTGAAGGTGGGGAGGCCCTGGCACAGGTTGCCCAGAGAAGCTGTGGCTGCCCCATCCCTGGAAGTGTCCAAGGCCAGGTTGGACAGGGCTTGGAGCAACCTGGGCTAGTGGAAGGTGTCCCTGCCCATGGCAGGGAGTGGAAGTAGAAGGTCTTTCAGGTCTCTTCCAAGCCAAACCATTCTGTGATTCTATGATTCTTCCAGCTCTTTCCCTTTGCTGTGGGTTTTTCCAGCTGCCCAAGCAGTGGATTAGCCTGGATTTAGCTGGAGGTTCGAGTTGTTCCTCCAGCTGTACCTAATAAAAACCTACCTGGAGGCACCTCCTTGCAGCCCAACAGCCCCCCCAAGACATCTGGGGTCCAGCTGAGCAGAAATGCCCTGGGGCAAAGTCCTGCTGTTGGTAAACTGAGGATGTGGAGTGGGAATTCCAGTGAGGTGGAAGCACAGATTTCCTCTGGCTGCTTTTTAAAATTCATGCACTTATGTCAAAAATGTGGTGGTTTCCCAGGGCCTTTCCCAGCTCCATCTCAGCTTCCTGGCTAATATTGTCTCTCTTCACCTCACATATCTTCTCATCACAAGGAGATGGTGAAGAAAAAGCGGGAGAGGATCGTGAGCGAGTTTGGGAAGCTGCATCGGCTGCTGGCTGATGAGGAGAAGCTGCTGCTCCAGACACTGGAGGAGGAGGAGAAGCAGATTCTGCTGCTGATCAATGAAAACCTGGCCAGGCTGGTGGAGGAGAAGTGCTTGCTGGAGGACCTGATCCTGGAGATAAAGGAGAAGAGCCAGCAGCCAGCTGACGGGCTGCTCAAGGTCAGGCCATGCCACCAGCCCCACTGCCTCAGCCCTGGGGCCTTTGCCACCTGGGGTTGGCTGGTGGGCACGAGGGGCTGAGCCACACACCCAGAATGGCTTTTGTCTTCTCCTCCTAGGACATGAAAAGCATCCTGAGCAGGTGGGTACCTGTGCTCGTTCTTGGTAGGTACCATGATTAATCCTCACAGGTACCCATGATTGTTCCTCATGAGTGTCCATGATTATTCCTGGTAGGTATCTATGATTATTCCTGATAGGGACCATGATTGTCCCTCCTTCTGTCCTGGCTGCTCCAGGTTCTGAGGGAAATGTTTGTGTCTGCTCCACACCAGCCACCTTGTCCTCCCTGTCCAGCATCTGGTTTGGTCCTCCTGGGGTAGACACAGGAGGGACTGAGTCAATCCCTCAGAGGTTCCATCCTCTTTTTCCAGGGGCTCAGAGCCAAGGTCTTGCCTGGTTTGTGACATGTGAGATGTGTCCCCTCCTAAGGGACGTGCTGTCCAGTTGCTCCTTCCTTCCCTGGGACTGGCACTGCTGCTCCCTGGATCGTTTCACTCTGATCCCATCAGGATTGCTGATATGGTTATCCCTAGTGCTCATCCCAGCCACAGAGCTCCAGGGAAGCTCCAACAGAAGGGCATTAATGCCACTCCCAGCAGGAGAGGGGCCGTGCTGTGGGCTCTGGGTACAGCCCATGGGCATCTCTGTCTTCCCAGGTGTGAGGAGGTGAAGTTCCATTCCCCCAAGCCTGTGTCAGTGACCCTGAAGGAAAACTACAGCATTCCCGAGCGCTGCCTGGGCATGAGGGACATGCTGAAGAAGTTCAAAGGTAAGGGGCTGCTTTTGTGCCAGCTCCTGGCACATTTGGGTTCTGGTTGCCCCCATACCCCAGGTCACGGGGAGGCTTTTCCCATAAGCTTTGTTCAGCTGGTCCCACTTTGTGCACTGATGAGTTCAGGATGGTTTCATGGTGGGGAGACCTTCCTTGTTGTGGTCTTGGGTGGGTTGTGAGTGGATCCTGAAGGCTTGGAGGTCACTCAGGGGTTTGAGGCACCCTGTTGCCCGTGAACTCTTGCTTTCAGTGTTGGCTCTCTCTGAAGGTTCTCAGCTACCCTCGTTCTGCCCCTGCTCTGCAGCAGATACCAAACATCTTGATGTGGTTTATGGTTATCTCGATTTTCTACGTTGCACTTCCCCATTGCCAGGGACTGAGCAAAACCACAGGCACGAGCAAACAACTGTGGGAGGCTGGAAGGTCTGGGGGAGCCCAGCACCCACAGAAACACAGAACAGCTGAGGTTGGAGGGGACCTGCAAAGATCATCTGGTCCAACCCCCCTGCCCAAATAGGGACACCTGGAACTGGTTGTCAGAACCTCACCCAGGTCACAGGCAACCAGCAGTAGGACAAGAGGGCACAGTCTTAAGCTGCGACGGGGGAGGTTTAGGTTGGACATCAGGAAGAAGTTCTTCACAAAGAGAGTGATCAGATATTGGAGGGGGCTGCCCAGGGAGGGGGTGGAGTCACCATCCCTGGAGGTGTTTAAGAAGAGCCTGGATGTGGCACTCGGTGCCATGGTGTAGTTGACAAGGTGGGATTGGGCCAAAGGTTGGACTTGATGATCTCACAGGTCTCTTCCAACCTGGGTGATTCTGTGATTCAATGATTCTGTGATTCTGCGTCTGTGCCTGCAGACCCCCGAAGCCTTGTCTGTCCTTCCACCCTTCTCTCTCTCCAGTGGACGTGGTCCTGGACCCCGAGACAGCACACCCGGAGCTCAGCGTGTCCGAGGACCGCAAGAGCGTGAGGCGCGGGAGCAAGAAGCTGCTCCTGTCCCTCTTTGACAACCCCAAGAGGTTTGGCACCGCCCCAGTGGTGTTGGGCAGTCAGAGCTTCTTCTCAGGCCGCCACTACTGGGAGGTGCAGGTGGGAGACAAGCCCGAGTGGGGGCTGGGGCTGTGCCGGGAGTCTGCTGGCCGCAAAGGCACCGTCCTCTTCTCCCCAAACAATGGCTACTGGGTGCTGAGGCTGCAGAATGGGGGCAGCTACGAGGCCCTGACCTCCCCCATCTCCCCCCTGACCCTGAGCGTGAGGCCCCGGCGCGTCGGGATCTTCCTGGACTACGAGGCAGGAGAAATCTCCTTCTACAACGTCAGCGACCGCTCCCACATTTACACCTTCACCGACCGGCTCACCGGGAACCTCCGGCCTTTCTTCTTCCTGGGGGGCTTTTTGGGGGGCAGAAATGCAGAGCCCTTGGTGATCTCCTGGGTCAGGGATACGCAGGGGACCGGGTGTGTCATCCTGTGACAGCGGCTGCCCTGGATTCTCACCGGTGGGCAGAGAACTGGGAGCCCAACTGGCTCCTCCGGTGAGCAGGAGCACCAGGGAAACACTTCTGTGCCTTGGGGAGGGTCCTGGCAGGATCCCTGCGTGGTCCTGGCTGCTGGCTGGGTGTGACCTGCCACATGTGACACCCATCATGTGCCACGTCCATGCTGGGAGGGGCTCTTCGTGCCCTCACCCTCTGTGCCACCGATGGGGACACAGGAATCCTCTGATCACTGATGCCCTGGTGCTCATCTCACAGGCTGCTGGAGAAGGGTATGAGCCCAGCCTGCCACGTAGTGCTGATTTTGGTGTGAATTATATCAGAATAAGGCAATAAAGGGTTGATTTGGGGAGCCTTGTGTGGTTTAAGGTGTGGTTTTGTGATGTGTCCATCCCTGATAACCCAAAACATTTCAGAGGGCAAAGGGTGCTGCTGGACCTGCTCCTGTCCAGCCCAGAGAGCAGCTGTGGATCGTGTCCTTCAGACAGAAATCATAAAGCTGCTCAATTTGAGGCCGATTGAATTCAAATAAAATGAGATTTGGCAAAACACAGCCTGAAACACTCAGCACAATTTATCATTGGATCTTTGAATCACAGAATGGTTTGGATAGGAAGAAACCTTAAGGGACCCTGTTCCATCCCCCTGCCATGGGCAGGGTCACCTCCCACTAACCCAGGTTGCTCCAGGTCCTGTCCAACCTGGCCTTGGATGCTTCCAGGGCTCGGGCAGCCACAGCTTCTCTGGGCAACCTGTACCAGGGCCTCCCCACCCTCACAGGGGAGAATTCCTTCCCAATATCCCTTCCCTTGTCAGTGGGAAGCCATTCCCCCTTTTCCTGTCACTCCAGGCTCTTGTAAATAGTCTCTTGAATTTCTCTGGGATGTCCTGGGTGGTGCTTTAGGAGTCTCCTGGTGACAAATGATGCTGGACTGGGATAGCAGTTTGAGTTCTCTTGTGTTTCAGGGAGTTCCACCCTCCTACCTTCAGGTATAGGGTCTGTCTTTTGGAAGCAACAGAGTAGAGAGATGAGTCCAGTCCCAACTTTGCTACATCCCAGGAAGGAGGAGGGCGATGGATCTCATGGGATCTGCAGTGCATTGACACCACGGCAATCTGACAGGGAGATTATGATTTTGTGTCAGCTCCATGGAGAGGGAGTTTATGGAATCTGAGGAGGTAAGAAAGAACATGAACTTTGAGGTCTTACAGAGGGCTGGAAGCAGAGGCATTTGGAAGGGGGGAGTAGTGAGGACAGCCAGGAAAACCTGCTGTGCAGGGAAGAAACCAGGGCAAATGTCACTGGGCCAGGGGTGGGATGAGGTGGCAGCATGGAAAGTGTCCAGAGAGCAAAAGCAACCTGACCCTGGGGAGGGACAGACGAGTGACACTTGCTGCAGTGCCGGGGGGGGGGGGGTGGTGAAGTGTTTCCAAAAGAGCAGGAGGAAGTGCAACAGCTGGGAGATCTTGCAGAGAGAGAGAAAAAATGAATGAGAAGGAAGGATGTGAACTCATCCTGATGCAGCATCCACAGCATTTCTAGAAATCATGAATCTGCCTTGCCAGGAAAGACAGTGCAGGTCAAAGGCATCAGAGAGCTCTGAGCAGGCTCCCAAGTTTTCCAGCTGGTGGACTCTCTGCATCACCTGCAACTAAGGAACTGCTCAGGGCAGATACCAGTTTGATGCCCAGACTGGTTGGCAATGGGCAGCTGGAGAGAAGCCAGGAGCACTGGGATCTGGTTTTGGGAGCTCTCTGGCTGCCTAAGTGTGATTTGCAAGCAGGATTTCTGGTTAAGTCATGGCAAGTGGAGCTTGTCCCTGTTCTCCTCAGTGGAACTGCACTGATTGCCTGGCTTTGGCCTCCACACAGACCCTGCAAGGCCCAAGTCCTGCTCAGTCTCAACCAGGTGGGGAATGGCTGCATAGCACAGCATAGAGCCACAGGATCATGGAATCATTTAGCTTGGAAAAGACCTCTAGCATCATAGAGTCCATTATCCCAGCACTGCCAAGGACTGCTCTGCTCAAGGTGTCTGGCTTGGCTGAAGGAAGAAATCCCTTGGGATACCACATCTGGCACAGTGACCATGGGTTGGGTGTTGCTGTTTTTTGAGCAATCACTAGATTAAGGTCACATTTTTAGGCTCAGTTTTGTCACCCAGACGCACTGACAGTGTCCCCTGTTATGACTCAGCACAATTTACAGCCCTGCAGCTTTAGAAATGTGCTTTCTCAACAAGTTACATCTTTCTTTCTCTTCCAGCAGAAAATGTTTTGTCGCCTCAGGGGGATGTGAGTCATTGTCTGCTTATTTCTAAGCACTCAGCAGAAATGGCCTTTTGGGTCTTCGTGGCCACTTCTGCCTTCTCCTGGCTATCACAGGGAAGATGACAGCCAGGCACCATTTCTGTCATGATACTTCCATGTCTTCCTCAGCCCTGGAAGTCTGGGATATCTCCCTGCTTTAAGAAAACACTGCTTTTGTATGCAGCCTGCCAACCCATCCCTTTTTACATCACATTTTTGAATTCTGGTCCCTCAGAAGTGACACACTGCCTTGACTGTGGTGTCTCTGTGAAGAGCTGTTCTGGGTGTGGGATGAGCCTCCCCTCCCTGTGGCAAACCAGGACCTGGTCCCTGGGATAAGGCACAGAGCTGGCACTCCTGAGTGCATGGGCATTTTGCCTTCAGAGCATCCCATTCCTCTCTGACAAAGTGGAGATGGAAAAGCCATCAGACCACGAACCTTGACTGCCATCAATCCACATCTCCACCAACACAGCCCAGCTCCTCCTCTTGTGGGGTGCCAGACTCCAACCTCCAACTCCTGTGGCTTTCGTTGTGCCTCAAAATGCCTGTGGACACACCAGACTGATGTAAACAACTAACACAGAGATGTGCACGGATGTTACAATAATGTTGCTATTCTTATCGCAGTAAGGACTTAATTTCAGTAAATTAATGTCTTAAATTCAGTAAATACCACACTCTGGTTTCAGGATGAGTCTCTCTCTTAGTAGTTTACAAATTCTGAAACCCTTGACAGCATTGTTCTTGTTTTGATCTGAATCCAGAGGAAACCCCCTCGAAAGCCACCCTCCTCTGGGGTCCCAGCCCCTCTTTCTCTTCGTCTGCTGCCCCAGCCTTAGTGCTCTCTGCTTTCTTGTGTTCCCCTGCCTGAGCACCTCACTGGGCGGTTTCTGGGAGGGATGAGCACCACAGATAGCCATGAGCTTCCCAGGGAAAAATTTCCTCCCTGTGAGGGTGGGGAGGCCCTGGCACAGGTTGCCCAGAGAAGCTGTGGCTGCCCCTGGATCCCTGGAAGTGTCCAAGGCCAGGCTGGAGCTGGCATTACACCTGCCCACTATCTGGGATGATAGTGGATGATAGCTGGATGATAGATGGCATTACACCTACCCAAGGGGTGTAATGACATGATCTTCAAGCTTCTTCATGATTCTTTCTCTATAATTCTACAGCCCAAGGGCTGCACATTGTGAGGGTTTCCTTGCATTCCTCAGCTCTAGCAGCAAAATCAGCCTCAAAAAGCTGCATCGACAGCAAATACAGCCCCTGCTCCGGGCAGGGGGATCCCTGGGTGTGGATTTGAGCTGATGGTGACACGGATACTGCAGCTCCTGCCTGCTCTGGGCCACCATTCTCACTGCTCCTCCTCTGCAGAGCGTGGGGGCTCTGGAGATGCCCAGGGATGCTCTCCCCACACACACACTCCTCCTGCCTTCGCCTCTCTCGTGCGGGCTCCATTCACGCCTCAGTGCCCAGGGGGGGTGGATTTACAGCACTTTGGGTCCCTCCCCGGCTCTCTGCAGCTCCTCTGAGCTGTCACACGTGGGTGGGTGTGAGATCAAGGCAAACATGAGCAATTCAGGGCTCCCTCAGGCTCCCAGAATAGTGGTGAGGAGTGAGCTGAGGTACCCACAGCGCGGCTGTTGTGGGAGGCTGGAGTGTGACCCGAGTGGTTGAGGACATTGCACAGGGGGTTGTTCTCCACAGGCTCCAACAGTGCCCAGGCTGGGTGATGCTCCCTGGATGTCCCCACACCCTGTGTCCTTCAACAAGAAACCCCAAGGACTGCCCACTGATTTTGGGATGATCCCATTGCAGGTCTTCCCCCTCCTGTCCCCTGCTCCTGCTGTTCCCTGGAGTGAGGGCAGCTCTGGGCACTCGGTTTTGTGCCAGTCTCAGCCCTCAGGGTGACATCTCTGGGCTCCAGCACTCTGCTGGCTGGCACCCAATGGCCCAGGTGTTTTCACCTCCAGCATGGCCATGATGATCCCTGCTCCTGGAGCTGGTCCTGGGGCGTGCAGGGCCTGGGGAGTCCAGGCTTGGACCAAAGCCGCCACCCCCACATGCAGCTCTTTGTCCCCAGGGTGATGTCCACCCCCCAGCCAGGGGCTCCCTCCCCTCAGGAGGAAGGGGGCTCTGCTCCTGCTCTCCACCTCCCTCCCCTCCTCCCTGGGTGCTATTTTGAGTGGATGCAGTGGTGGGATGACTGATGGCATTCACGCTGCCCCGTGGGCTGGGGAGCCGGGGGCTGCAGTTCCTGAAGTGACAAGATGTGCTCCTTCCTCCTCCAGACACACCCACGTCCCCCTGATCCCTCCCAACCCCACCCGGGGCTCCTCTGGCTGCTCATCTCCCACCCAACCTCTGTGTCTGCTCCTCTTCACCCCTGCCCAGGAGCCCCCCTCCTGCTCTGCCCCCCCGTGTCACCCTGATGGTCGTGTTTGTCCTCCCATGTTCAGTCTGGAAACGCTGTGGGGTGGGCTGAGCCTTTTCTCCCTTGGGAGAAACCCAAATCCTCCTTGTTCATCCAACAGAGCCTGTCCAGAGCTGACCAGAGCAAACCAAATACCAGCAGTGGGGTGGGAAATGCCATCAGGGATGTGGGAAATGCCATCAGGGATGTGGGAAATGCCATCAGGGATGTGGGCTCCATCTCCTTCAGCTCCAGGGGGGACCAGTGGAGATGTCTCCTTGCAGGGGCAGGTCCTGCCCTGGGCTGAGGTCCAGGAGGGTGATCTCTGGAGAGGAATCTCCAGGGATGGACAGGTTTTGGGGGCACAGGGAAAAAACACCTTTGCTCCTGAGAGGGAATATCTGCCAAGCCTCATGTCCCAGGTAAATGAGAGCTAAATGAAATAGTTCTGAAAATCTCGCAGGGAAACTTATTTTTTCCACCCTCAGCTCTGGGAATAGCTGATCCATTTTAGCTGTAGCTCTCAGAAAGCTTTCCCTAAACCAGCCAATGTGTTAAATTTCAGGCCCTAAAGGTAATATTTTAATTGATTATAATGGGGCCAGGGATGGAATTTAACGAGCTCCCGATTGTCATAATGAGTGGTGATTAAATGCTTTCTAAAAAGTGTGAGCCAAGCTACCTGACTGTAATCTGAGCCTTTCTCACACCTCCTCCTTCATGGTTTTTCTTGTCTTATTTTACAAAACAGGACGTTCAGACAGGGAAAGCTTGTGGGAGTTTTGACAGTGTGGAAAAGGAAATAAAGAACATGTTGCCACTATGATAATGTCAGCTATTGTCATCCCAAAGGGTTGTAATAGAGGCAAAGACAGAGAGTTCTTACAAAAATATTTATTTATTGAAATCTGGATTGATTATTGTGCCAAAAGTACAATTAATTAAATACAGAACATACAACCCGAGTCTGCGTTAAAAAAATAAATCTATTAAATAAAATTCTTGTTTAGCTTGGAGTTATTGCACCTGATCCCTCCCCTATAAAAAATTAAATAGGAAAACATTAAGTTGGATTCTGGAACGTTTTCAGTTTCTCAGGTAGCTCTAAAGGGCATTGAAGCATTTCTGATGCACCCACAGCTGGGTCGTGCTCGCCCATCCTGGGAGCCGGGACACGGAGCAGGATCTGTGCAGGATCTCAGTTCAGCTCCAGGTCGTTCATGTACTGCTGGACCCACTCCTGCTCGGGGTTGGCACAGACTTGCCGGCCCTTCTTGGTGATAAACCTGTGGGGTGCAGAAAGGTCAGTTTTTGGTGGGAGAATGAATGGGGAATCACAGGATCATGGAATGGGTTGGGCTGGAAGGGACCTTAAAGATCATCTCATTCCACTCCCTGCCATGGGCAGGGACACCTTCCACTAGACCAGGTTGCTCCATCCTGTCCTTGGACACTTCCAGGGATGGGGCAGCCACAGGTTTTCTGGGCAACCTGTGCCAGGGCCTCCCCACTCTCACAGGGAAGAGTTTCTTCCTAATGTCTTATCTAAATTTACTCCCTTTTGGTTTCCAGCCCAGCAGGGGATTCTAGGGACAGAACAAGAGCCCTCCCCAATTCCAGCCTCTCTCAAGGGTGGGATGAGAATACTGTGCCCATCCACACCAGTTAAGTCTTCAAAGTGGTAGAGCAGGACCAGGGCGAGACTTCTGTGCTTTAAACCCACAGAGCACCACCTTGTACTTCTTGTCTCCCCCAGCCTCCATTCCCATTCTCAGGGTGTTTCCCTCCCTGGATCCTCATCCCAAATCCCCCCTGCCCTGAGGAGGGGACTTACACAACGCCTGGCTGGGGGCACTGGCTGTTGGTCTCATAATAATCCACCACGAAGCTCCGGGGCAGCTGCCGGGAGAAGTAGGAGAAGCAGCAGGAGGTCGGGGGGTCGGAGCCAACTGTGGAGGGCAAAGACAATCATCAGCAGGGGCAAGGGATGGGGAACAGGGCCAGGGAGCTGGGATCCCACATCCCTGGCTCTGGGGAGTGGGGATGACGCGGAAGAAGGGAAAAGGAGAGGTCTTTTTAGTTCTTCCTTCAGTTTTTTCCCTGTTGGCTTCACCCTGAGGTGGCACTGACAGAGCCCATGTCACCAGGCAACATCTCCCAGCCCAAACCTGGCCACCCCCAGCCCTCCTCAGGGTGCCCTGCACAGCACCACTGACCTCTGCAGCACTGTGTGGGGGTGTGGTTGTGGTTTTAACCCTAATGGTCTTTGAGCTGTGCCTTTCCTGTGGCAGGAGAGCCTCCATGATCCTGGAGCACCGGCCTGAGTATGCTCTGACAACATGGGGAGGGACCCAGGGTGGAAGTGCTGGCAGAAGGGACTCTGTCCCAGCAGGGACATCTCTCCTGTCCCCATTGAGGGAGGATGGGGAGCCCCTGGACTTACGTGGTGCAGCAGAGCTCTGGTAGCAAAAGGCGGCGATGAGGACGGCGAGGGCAACCACGGAGACCTTCATGTCAGCAGAGAAGTGGTGGCTGGAGCTCAGCAGGCAAGGGGAGCTTGAAAGCCTCTTTTCTGGCTGATGCTGAGACGGTCACCAGCCCCTCAATTTATGGGGCGAGAGGTCCATGTGGAGCCTTACGTAGGCATGATGGAATTTCCCCCAGAGGAGAGTCCACTCGTGGTGCAGTCCCGTGATGGAACAGAGCAGCCCCAGCCCCGGAAGAGTGAAGCTCCCCCCTTGATTCAGTGCCTCCCCAGTGACACAGGATATGAAACAGTGACTGTGGCTATTTCTGCTTCTTTCATGCCTGTCCCTTAGCAAGAAGTTCCTCTGTGGAGGTTCCTGCATTTGTCAAGTCCCCTGTTGCCCAACCTGCCTGAGTAGCCCAAAGGACAGAGCTGGGCAGAAGGGCATCAATGGGATGAGGCTGGTTAGGGAAAAAGGGGCTGTGGGACTGGAAAAGGTCCTTTACCATGGACTGCTTCCCTCACACACCACCCTGGGAGCAAGAGATGGGAGCTGTCACCAGTTCCCTGTACATGTTCCACAGAGCTGGAGGTGACTCTGGGCATGTCCTGCAGCTGTGACAGCACTGCAGGCACCAGCACAGGTAGTGGTGGGCATGAGACAGGAGTCCCAGAAGCTGAAGCACTCAAGTTTCCTCCTCAATTTAAGGGAAGGGAGAGAGCTGAGATGGGGTGTTTTCTCCTGGAAGTACCCGTTGCACTCCAGGTCCTATAAAGAGACTCTGAATGACCAATTTGGATTAGACAGTTAAATTTCAAGGGCTACTGGTAGGTGAGGCCTTTCATTCTTAGCCTCAGGGCTGCAGAGAGCCAAAAGATGTTTGGAGACTTTGTGACCCTGAGGATGAGGCAGAAGGAGCTCCAGGAGCAGGGTGAGGAAGGAGACACTGCTTCTGAAGATCAGGAGATCAGGAGCAGAGTAACTGGGGTGAGGCCATGAGCAGAAACTGGGATTTTGGGAAGAAAAGAGTATCCTGTCTCAGCAGAAAATTGTCATGACAAGGGGAAGTAGGGTAAGAGCTCACAGCTCTCCCAGGGCTGGGCAAGGGCTGAGACAGGGAGGGTTCACTGGGAAGAAGCCACCAACCTGCACAGAGTGCCATGGAGGTCTTACAAATTCCTCTCTGTCCCTGAGGAGGAGAGGGAAGGCCTGGCAGGGAAGTGATGAATGCTCTGGGAAGAGCTGGGGGCTCTCCAGCTGTAATGAGACGTTCCTAGAAGGATATGTGTTCTCTAGAGGGAAGCGGGCGTTCCTGGGATGTGACTCCTTTTTATTTTCAAGACACCATGGAGTGGTGATGTCTTGGGGGATGCTTCCAGTGGAAAGGTTATAATGTCAAGTGGAGCAACCCAACCTCACCAGCAGCACCTCTGCACCCTCCCCACAGTGCTGGGCACTGACTCATCCTCTTTCTATTAAAGGCTCCAGCCCCTGCCCCAGGAACCTTCTGGAAATAACCCGGTGTTTTCCAAATATCCTCCAACACTGCGTGGTGGGCACAGCCCTCCAGCAGCTATGGCTGGTTGGCTCCATGAGGGATAACTGCTCTGCTCCAGGTGGGATAACTGCTGTGCTCCAGGCAGGATAATTCTCTGCTCCAGGCAG
>NW_020885062.1:188341-191864 GCF_003945725.1 Corapipo altera | reverse complement strand
TCTGCTCCAGGCAGGATAACTGCTGTGCTCCACGAGGGATAACTGCTCTGCTCCAGGCAGGATAACTGCTGTGCTCCACGCAGCCAGAGAGGGGTCTGGAGGACAAGGCCACCTTGGACTTGCACAGGAGAAGTCCCAGGGATGTCCCACCCTCAGGGAGGTTCCTGGTGGGAGCCATGGTGATGCCCCTCACCCAGGCAGATTAATCCCATGGAGCAAATGCGGCTCTTGCCAAGTTGGGCATCACCTTCCTGGGCAGACCACGGCCCTCACTCCATCCTTCCCTCTGCACAGGCACCTCACAGGTTCACTCATCCATCCAGATCCCATTCCCTCACTCCACTTGTCATGTTGCCTGTTCCCAGCTATCCCAGGAGGATGAGGAGGGCTCCTGGCCAGGCAGGAGTTGGGAACTCGGCGTTCCAACTGTTCCAGCTGGACTAGGAGCCGTCTGTGAGTGAGCTCCAGCTCCCCTGGATCCGGCTGGCTGCCCAGGGAATACAGTTGTGGAAGTACATATGAGCTCTGAGCTGTTCCCTGTGATTGTGCCTTCAAGAATTCGTGGGTCATGTCTCCAGATCCACCTCCTCCAGCCATCTGCTCCTGCCCAAAACTCCATTTATGGGGAGGAAATAAAGATGAGACTCGTCTGATAAAAGATGAGTCTTGTGAAAACAGAGGAATTAATTGGAAATCTGCAGCAATTATTCAAATGTTTCCAGTGACAGATTTCCCCTCTCAGGCAGCTGGACACCTCCCTGCCTTCATCCCTTTGCTACCAAGAAGATGCCAAACTATTTCAGACTCTCAGGGATCATTTTTTTAGTTAATAAAAACAAAAAAATTCCTTAATTCAGCTGAGTCAGTTTAGTTTAGATAATTTGTTTTACAGGGGACTGGGAAGGGCTGAAACTTTTCTACTGTTGAAAGCAAGAAATAATCCCAGAGCCATGTTGCTTGGTTTTCGAGGAATCTAATTTTTTCCTTAGAAATTCAAGCAAAGCCCTCACTCTACCAGCTGGATAGAGGTGGGAGGTTACAGTCATGTCAGTCATGCCCCGGGATGTCACAACACATTCCTAAAAAATGTTTCCTTACCCACTCCCCACATTCCAGTCATGATGAAATGACAGAGTCACCTCTTCCAGCTCTTCCCCTTTTTTAGGAAGAGAGGTTGGGTGTGTTTTGGATGAAGAACCATCCTACCCTTGAGACATGAAGATGGCCATGGAGGAGTGGGCAAAGTGGGCTGGAGCATCTCCAGGGGGATTAAGTTCATTGCAGGGCAAAACTGTGATGTGAGAGGGAAGTTTTCCCATCATGGCTCTGGTGGTTTCAGGATTCCTGACTCAGCAGGCACTGTTTGGAGTCAGTGGGATTTGAAGGAGTCTGGCTGATGCTGCTCTGATTTACACAAAGAGGTTTTCTCCAAGTCCCTTCAAAAAAATCCCAGGAGAAAGTGCTAAGGAAAGCAAATGCCCAAAATAGACTCAGTGACAGCAGAAATGGGGAAATTCTCTATCTTGAATGAAAGGGGAACCTGGAAAAAACTGGTGAGACTGGCTGATGTAAGGTGCTATTTCTAGCAGGGTTTAATGAGGAGGAATTGGGATTAGGTCAGAAAAGGAAGTAATTAAAAAGGTCTTGAGTTCAGAAACTGCCTCTAAGACAAGATCCATCATTTCCTGCAGCTGCCTCCCTCCTGCCCAGCTCCAGCACCAGTGACTTTGTACCAGCATCCAGGAATTTCACCCCCACCATTCTTGACACAGGTGGAGAAATGTTGGGATTTTTCAGATGATGTCACGTCCCAGAAAGGGCTCCAGTGGGACCCTGTGCCTGTGGGAGTGACTGGGGTCTGTCTCCAGAGTGGAGGGGCAGGGGGAGAGCAGGGTCACCTTGGCTGGTGACATGAGCAGTGCTGGTCACCTCTGGCTGCATTCCAGAGGAAACCCTGAAGTCATGTCAGGGCAGGAAGTTGCTCAGAGCTGATAAGAAATGTGTATCTTGTCAGAGGTTCCACCCTCCCCCAGCAAGACTTTTCCCAATTTGGAAAAAACACACCCTAGGGAGCACAGTTCTTTCTGATGGCTGATGCCTCAGACCTCTCCTGGCCTTTTCTTGGAAGCAAAGCACACTGAAGAGAATGAAGTGTACAGCATTTCAAAGCAAATTAAAGTGAAATAAAAAAAAGCCTCCTTGCTCCAAATTCTTGGCATGAAAGGACAAAACAAAGAAAATTCGAATTTTAGGAATTTTTGAGCTTTAGGGACTGGCTGTGGGGCCGTGCTTCTGGCTCACCCTGACTGCTGGTTCCAGGGACTGGGATATGCCTGACCCTCACCCCTCAGCATTCCTCAAACCCCAAATATCTGGGAGAACCAGGCAAAGTCTCTCTGAGGGGGCTGCATCCTCTGCCCACCTCGTTGGTGAGTCCCCCAGCAGGAGCAAGGAGGACCAGGCTGAAAATTCAGAGCTCTGCTGGGATGGCAACTAAAAGAGTAAATTTAGATAAGACTATAGGAAGAAATCCTTCCCTGTGAGGGTGGGGAGGCCCTGGCACAGGTTGCCCAGAGAAGCTGTGGCTGCCCCATCCTTGGAAGTGTCCAAGGCCAGGTTGGACGGGGCTTGGAGCAACCTGGGATAGTAGGAGGTGTCCCTGCCCATGGCAGGGGTGGGACTGGATGGGCTTTAAGGTCCTTTCCAACCCAAACCATTCTGTGACTCTTTGAAAACCAGATCCAGTTTTTAAATGAACTCACTGGGACTTGTCTTCTCATCGTAGCAGAGGAAAAAGGAAAACAAGCAAGACACAAGTTGTTTTCATTTTCCTTGTTGCTCCTGGAGTTCAGCTTTCCAGGGGTTTGGTGGGATGGGTGCAGGCAGCCAGGGGAGCACAGGGTGGTCACTGCACCCCAGGGGTGCTTCAGGGGTGGTTGAGAACAACCTTCCCCTCCTCACTGAGGGGGCTCAGAGCAGAGACAACCTTTAAGCTTGTGCCAGGGCCATTGCCAGGCTGGAGGACTTCCCTAATTATAGGGTCATGGAATCATTAAGGCTGGAAAAGCCCTCTGACATCATCGAGTCCAACCGTTCCCCCGGCACTGCCAAGCCCACCACTGACCCACGTCCCCAAGTGCCACATTGTCTGTTAAACCCCTCCAGGGATGGGGACTGATGGCCCTCAGCCCCCCTTCAGCCCCCCAAGGGCCCAGGGCTGGTTTGGCCCCTCTCTGCAGGCAGGGCTGTGTCACTGGGGGGGGGGTTGGAGCCCCACGGGAGGTGTGAGCTCCCAAGGGAGGGGTGACTTTCCAGCTGCCAGTAAACCCCGTGGGCACACACAGATGTTTACTGGCCTCTCGATTTGTGCAGAGCTGTAAAACCACTTCCCATGAGTGGGGCTGGTTGGAGGTTGGGGCTGGTTGGAGGTTGGGGAGCTCTGCAGCGTCTCTCTGAAGTGCAGGGCCTGGCCCTGTGCTGTGGAGGGTTTGGCCACCCCAGATGGGTTTGTGGCCTTCAAAGG
>NW_020885062.1:158406-188331 GCF_003945725.1 Corapipo altera | reverse complement strand
CCTGCACCCCTCCACAGCCTCACAGCCCCTTCTGCATCCCCTCACAGCCCCACAGCCTCTCCTGCACCCCTCCACAGCCCTTCAGTCCCTCCTGCACCCCTCCACAGCCCCACAGCCTCTCCTGCATCCCCCTACAACCCCTCATCCTCTCCTACATCCCACCACAGCCCCTCGGCCCCTCCTGCACCCCTCCAGAGCCCACAGCCTCTCCTGCATCCCCCCACAGCCCCACAGCCTCTCCTGCCTCTCTCCACAGCCCCTCAGCCTCCCCATGTGGGCTCCTGCATCCCCTGGGGACCGTGCAGGGAGGTGGTGTTGGGGTTGGTTTATGAGTGGCAGTGGAGGGACTTGGCTTGGTCAGAGATCAATTCTCCCCAGGCTGTGAGCAGAGGGACAACACTGTGACCCTCAGAGCACCTCATCTCTGCCCTGGGTGAGACCACCAGCGTCTCCCACATGGAGCACCCCACAACCCAGAGTGTCCACCTGTGGCCTTATGGGCACCTCACACCCCAGAGCTCACATCTGCTCATGGACTTATGGGCAGGAGGAGCAAATGGCTGTGGGAAGTGTCAGGGGTGAATTCATACTCTTTCTGTGCTCCAAGTCCCTCCAGTGCCAGGGCTGGGAGGGTGAGCTGTATCCCAGGGGAAGGCAGACAAAGCCCCCCCTCAGCCTGGGGACAGCCCTCACCATTGCCCACCCAAATGCCCTGCATGCCCCTGCCCTGGGGGTATGGGCTTTATGGCTCTTGGCAAGGGCAGGATTTCAGGGGGACCTGAAGGAGCCCCAAAAGCCTCTGGGTTAATCCTTGTCACTGTTTATACCTCAGGGGGTGACGGCACAGCCCCCCCACAACGTCCTTCCCTACAGTCTCCCTCTCTGAATAATTTCAGCTTTCCACTTCTCCCCTGCCTGCACCAAAACAAACCTCGCAGCCCAGTCTGGGTGGGGCTGAAGTGGTAAAAAAATATGGCTCGTTTCCAGGAATAATAAAGGAAGCTTGAGAGGGGTCAGCTCAGGAACGCTTGAGCTGCAGGAACTGCAATAGCAGAGGGCTCTGGGATTTGCCAGAGAAGCGAAAACCAGCACACGGAAGCAGCAAACCGAAAACAGAAAGTGGCTTTGGAGGTCAGCGAGGGGAAATGCTCCGGGCCATCCCGGGCTGGATCAAAGCTGGAACCCTGGGGCCGGGGGAGGGGGAGCCCCCCCCTTCCCAAAGGCTTCTCAGCGCTCTGGGGGAAACAACATCACAGTGACAAAGGGCAGCTCTGTGGGCACAAACTGTTCAGTGCCACCACACAGCCAAGGGTTGCAGCTGCAGCAGCTCTTTGCAGCCTCCTCCTGCTCCAGCTTCACCACATTCAGCAGCCAGGGATGGCTTTTTCCCTCTCACTGACCATCCCAATGCTTCCAGGTGGAGGACAGAGCTGCAGGTCACATCCCCCCTGCCTGCCCTGGTGCTCTACATGCACCATCAGCCCCGTGGTTCGTGGCTTGCAGGGGAGCAGAAGGTGTGAAGTTCCCATGATCAAAGCTGTCCCTGGCTGGTGGCAGCCACAGCTGTGTCTCTGTGCAGCCACAGCCTGTGTCACCTTGTCACCGGTCGCTGCAGTGCTGGCGTTTGTCACTTCCCCAAGCACACACTGACACGAGAGTTGCGAGCACAGAGGAACAGAAAACTCCCACTCTTGGTTTCTGCATGATTTATTTCCATGGCAAAAAGCCATAATTTGGTTTCGTTCTGTAATTTGGCCAAAAGCCAGAGCCGCTTCTTGTTCTGCCCAGAGCTGCTCAGGCTTACCCAGGGAATGAAGAGCTGGTCCTGCCAGGGCTTGTTGTGAATCCAGAAAAATCCAACACCTTCCCTGATATCCATGTCAGAACTTTCCCTGATATTCATGTCTCCACTACAAGCACACACTTGGCCACTCTGCTGAGGTCTCTGCCCAGTTGAGGTTGAGCCTGCAGCCTTCCACAGGGATGTAAGACCATGAGAGGAAGGAGGGATGCAAAAGAGATCCTCCCTGTGGGATAAGTGTGGGAAGGAACAGACCATCACCTGTCTTGGAGGCCTTGAACCTTCTCCTTTCAGTCCCTGCTGGGGACGAGCCAGCTGGTGAAGGTTGGTGCCTCCACTGATCTCATGTGCAGCCCCAGGGTAGCTGAGCATGGAATTTGGGCTTCTGGGGGTGAAAATCCAGGCTCAGCAGCCCAACCACAGGCCTGAGAATCCTCCCTGCAGTGGAGGGTCTTTGACTGCACCCCCAGAATGTGGCAGAACATCAGGAAACCCAGCTCACCCCCTCCCTGCTCCCCAGGCAGGAGCTGCCCCGAGCTGAGACTTAAAAGTCTCTCCCATGCCAGGGAGGTTCTCCAGCACTTGCTTCTCACCTCTTTAGCCAGAAATTCATCTTCAACTCAAGGCATCCTTTGCACGGAGAGGTTCAGGCTGGCAAAGTGTCTCAGGTTTGGCAAATCCCTTCTTCCAGTGAACTCCCTGCTCCCAGGTGAGATCCTGCCCTTTGGGATGCCTGGGACTGTTGAGGGCAAGCTGGTGAAGCGTGGGTTAGATAAACACCAGTGAGAAAGGCTGGGAATGGGCTGGAGGGTTGTGACCTGTGGCACAAAGTCCAGCTGGAGGCCAGGCAGCAGCAGGGAATCCCAGGGATCGATACTGGGTATTCTTTTATATCCTTATGACCTGACTGATGGGACAAAGTGCACCCTAAGCAAGCTGGCAGGGGACACAAAGATGGCAGGAGGGGCTGGCACACTGCAGGGACATGCTGCCTTCACAGAATCATGGAATGTTTTGGGTTCAAAGAGATCTTAAAGCCCATCCCATTACACTCCCTGCCATGGGCAGGGATGCCTCCCACTAGCCCAGGTTGCTCCAAGCCCCATCCAACCTGGCCTTGGACACTTCCAGGGATGGGGCAGCCACAGCTTCTCTGGGCAACCTGTGTCAGGGCCTCCCCACCCTCCCAGGGAACAATTCCTTCCTAATATTTAACCTAAATCTTTCCTTTTTTAGTTTAAAGCTGTTGCCCCTTGTCCTGTCCCTACTGGCTCATGTGAAATCCATAGAAACGTCGTTGGGATGGAGAAGTGGGCTGACAAAAACCTCATGAAGTTCAACAGGAGAAGTGCAGAGTCCTCTCCCTGGGGAGGAACACCCCCAGGCACCCCCAGGATATGCCAGTGCCAACCAACTGGAAAGCAAAAGGCCCCAGGGCTCCTGGTGGACACCAGGCTGGACATCAGCAGCAAAATGCCCTTGGCACCCAAAGTCCAACAGGTTCCTGGGATGCCTGAGGAGGAGCATTGCCAGCAGATCAAGGGAGGTGACCCTTCCCCTCTGCTCAGCACTGCTGAGGCCCCTCCTGGAGTGCTGGGTCCAGTTCTGGGCTCCCCAGTACGTGGACATACTGGAAAGAGTCCAACAAAAGGCCATGGAGATGATGAAGGGGCGGGAGCATCTCTCCAAGGAGAAAATGCTGACAGAGCTGGGACAGTTTAGCCTGGAGAAGAGAAGGCTCAGGGAGATCTTACCAATGTGTGGGGTGGGTAAAGTAGATGGACCCCAACACTTCTCGGTGGCCACTAACAGGAGAAAAGGCAGCAAGAAATTTCATTAAACACCAGATAAAATTTTATTGAACACCAAAACAGGCTGCCCAGAGAGGCTGTAGAGTCTCACAGCCCACCTGAACATGATCCTGGACAGCCACTGAGCAGGGACTGGGCTGGGTCCAGTGAATTCCAGGGTGAATTCCAGGGGTGTCTCCAGCCTCAGCTCCCCGCTGGCCTGTGTTAACCCAAGCACTGTTGGTCTAGGGGGGGGGGGCAGGCAGAGTGTTTTGGGAAGCACAGATCCCTCAGTCCAGCCACCTCTGAGCTCCACAGGCAGCCTCTGATAAGCACCTGCCACATAACGGCACGAGAGCTGTCGCTCGGTTTGGTTTTTTTCCAGAGTTGCATAATCTTATGCAAACACTGAGCCTTTCCCTATAGAGCCTCACAGGGAAAACCCCTTCCTGCAGTCCAGAGAACCCGTTCTCCTCCTTGTGGCCAGGCCACCTGGCACAGTTAGTTTCCTTTTGATTTGAATAACTCCAGAACGAGCGCTGAGTCAGAGCTCACATATTTGGCTCCACTATATCCCATTATTCCTGGCTTTCTTTTCATTCCCTCTAATTCCCTTCAGCTATTTCACTTTCGTGTCATCCTTTATCATCATCCTGGACTTTCCATTTCGAGTTCTCCAAGCTCCTTTTAAAAGGGAGCAGATTCCAGCTGCTTCAGACAGAGCTGCATCTTCCGGAGCTTTTGGTCCTGCTCTGACATCCCTCACCCGACGGAAAGATGAAGGTCTTTGCAGCTGTTCTGGCTCTTTTCCTCCTTGCAACCTCCTTCTCCCAAACTTTCTCTGGCCCAGGTGAGTCCTGCTTTTTCATTTGTGAAGGAAAAACAGATCTGAGCCTTTGCTGTTGTTTCTCCTTTGGGATCCCCTGGCAGATAACTGGGAATTTATCAGCATTGGTGCCACTGTCTGCTCTGTGCAGAGATCAGCTGCTTGTAGGAACCCTGGGATTAAAAAATCCATCCATCCATCCATCCATCCATCCATCCATCCATCCATCAGCACTCTGAGAAATCTGAGAAGGATTCGGGTTGGAAGGGACCTTAAAGGTCATCTTTTTCTACCCCCTGCCATGGGCAGGGACACCTTCCACTAGACCAGGTTGCTTCATGTCCCATCCAACCTGGCCTTGGACACTTCCAGGGATGGGGCAGCCACAGCTTCTCTGGGAAGCCTGTGCCAGGGCCTCACCACCCTCCCAGGGAATAATGTCTTCCTTGAATCCAACCTAAACTGACCTCATTTATTTTAAAACCACCCCCCCCTTGTCCTCCAACAACTAAAAAGTTTGTCCCCATCTTTCTTACAGACCCAACCTCCATGCATCCATTTATCCATCATCATCCATCTGTCCCTCAATCCTGGGCTCAGAGTACTTATTCCTGGTTAGAATTGAGGGATTTCAGCCTCTGCCCTGGGTCTGAGGGAGGTGGGAAGCAAAGCTCTGAGCACTGGCAGGGTGGGAATCTCCTGCAGTACCTGATATCACTCCTGGCATTGGCCCAGGTGATCCCCAACATCCATTTAATTTGAATTGTTCTCTAATTCCCCTCTCCATTCTCCACCAGCAAGGCTCCCAGTGCTCACATTGTTTGTCTCTTTGCCTCTTCCAGTTGGACCTGACCTCCCCATCTGCTGCTTCAAGTTCACCCGCCACGAGCTGCCCCGGGACCGAATCCTGCGTCACTACAGCACCAGAACCAGCTGCCCCCAGCCAGGCATTGTGTGAGTGACCCTGGGCTGGTACAGGGCAGGGACAGAGCAGGGACAGCCACCCTGGGGGTGACCAGCCCTGCAGGGTGGCTATGGGCATGGGGGGGGGTCTGCAGGAACAGAGCAGGGAGAGGCGAACCCCAAGGGAAAAGGGCTGGCACAGGGACTGCCGGGGATGCTCCTTAAAATCTGGCTTATGTGGATTTTAGTATAACTCTTTCAGCACTTTAGCTAAGTGCCTGTGAATTAGGTTCCTGAAATGGTGTTTCATATTTCTTGTCAAGAATCCCGATGGACGAAGGTTGTAGCAAGGCAGAGAACATTTCATCTGTATAAAATGTTCTGAGAACAGGACACGACAGGCACATCGCTTGACTGAAGAGAGTCAAAACTATCCAAGAGGGCCCAAAATCCCTGAAAATGGTCAAGGCAGGACAGAGAGAACTGATGAAGACTTTCGTGGGTGTCTTGGGATCACCAACTCAAATCTGGGAGTTGTGCCTGTGGGACATGGACAGTTTTTGGGCTGGGTGCATCCCCATGAGGGATATTAGTTAGATATTCTAATTAGATGATGCTGTAAGTTTGTAAC
Organism: Corapipo altera; assembly: GCF_003945725.1. Taxonomy (NCBI): domain Eukaryota; kingdom Metazoa; phylum Chordata; class Aves; order Passeriformes; family Pipridae; genus Corapipo; species Corapipo altera. The sequence continues at coordinate 182,380 of NW_020885062.1, read as the reverse complement.
ATCTGTGTGTGGGTGTGCATAGGCCATCTTTGTGCACCTAAGACATCTCATTAAAGAGGGTTTTTTTTACCTTTCTATACTAATACTATTCAGAAAAGGATTTCTTTGATTTTAGGCAGCAGGGACACCCAGGGATGTTCCCACAGGAGTCGAGGAGGCAGCGTGGGAAAAGGGGTGGGAGGGGCGGAGAATCACAGCCAGCCACTGCTTTCATCATCAGCTCGGGGCAGGGGGGAAAACCTCTTGCAATGCCCCGAATGTGGGATCCAGGCTGTCCTGGGAAGCAGGTCGGAGCTGAGGCCTGACGTGTCCCATCCTGTTCCACAGGTTCGTCACAAGGAGAGGCCACCAGGTCTGTGCCAATCCCAGTGACACCTGGGTCCGGAGGTACCTGCAGAGCTTGGAGCAGAACTGAGCCGGGCAAGATGGCAAGTGGAGCTGCTGTCCTGCACAAATCACCTCATCCTGAGCCCCAGCCATGGAGCAGGGACAACGGGAGCTGCAGGAGCCCACGGCATCTGCAGGTGTCTCCAAGGGACTGCTGGAAGGACTCCCCAGGACACCTCGTGTTGTTGCTGCTGCTGCTCACCCTGAGCTTCTACAGACTGGGCTGCGACCTCATCCCTCTGCCCTGACCCTCCACTGGTGGCCTGGCGAGGCCCAGGGGGCTGCACCTTTGTTATGTTATTTGAAATTATATTATTATTTGTTGTATTGAAGTTATAGTCAATTATTTATGAAATTATCATATGGGGTAGGCAGTGCTTTTTTTTTTTTTTATGGGAGGGTGACAGGGAGGATATTTATAGGATGGTAACCCAATATTGGATGATGAGTGGCCCTGGTTTGCACACGTGAACTCATGATTCTGGAGAATAAAGAATTTGGACAAAACTTCTGCTTTTTTCCTTTTCTGTGCCTCTCTGTGGTGTTACAGCACGGACAGAATGCCTCCCTGAGCCTCTCTGCAGCCTCTCTGTGACATGTGAAGATGGGAAATGGTTTGAGGCAAACCCATAAAGTTTCCATCCTGCAGACCCGTGAATATCCTCTGAGATCACATGCAGCCCCACTTCCCACATCCTCTCCACAATTAGATGTGTTTGTACCCACATATGGGACTTTTACATACATGACTCTGCTCTCCACACACCCCAGGCACGTCCCATACCCTCCCTTGCTGCTCCCAGCCCCACACACACCACCTCAAACTGCTCCCTGGGTGTGCAATGGGGTGGTGATGGGATGTGGTGCTGCAAGGGGTAAAACCCTGCCAGTTTTTGGGGGGGAAGCAGGGAGAGAGGCTCATACGAGGGAAGCAGAGGGGATGGAGGTGCTGGCAGGTATCAGGGGGGCTCATGAGCTCCTTGTGCCAGGCAATTCCCTGCCCTGCCTGCCAGTGCTGCCAGTTAAGCAGCAGATTCCCACCTCAGGCACCCACCCATGCACTGTCAGGGGCCTCCAGTCTCTCCTCACTGTTCCCCTGACACATCACCCCATCCCTGCCCACCCCCCTGGCAGTGGTGCTGAGCCTGGCACTGCTGCCTGGAGAGGGGCAGGGAACCCCAGCCTTTATTCTGACCACCCCACTGGGGGTTGTTCCTCACAAAGGGAAGGGGTCAGCTGTGTTGCAGGGTGAAACAACCAGCAGCAAACCTGCTGGAGTTGTTTTCAGGATGCAGCTTTCCATGGGAATGAGAACGGGAAGAAGCAAGTCCCAAGGAGGGAAGCACAGTGCTGGGCACAGTTTGTCCCTTGGGATCATTCAGTGCTCCTCAGCTCCTGCACTCTGAGAAACCCCAGAAGGATTTGGGTTGGAAGAGACCTTAAAGATCAACTTTTTCCAGTCCTACACCTTCCACAATCCCAGTTTGCTCCAAACCCCATCCAACCTGGCCTTGGACACTTCCAGGGCTGGGGCAGCCACAGCTTCTCTGGGCAACCTGTGCCAGTGTCTCACCACCCTCCCAGGGAACAATTTCTTCCTTGTATCCAACCTAAACTGACCTCCTTCAGTTTGAAACCATTCCCCCTTGTCTTCTAGTAACTAAAAAGTTTGTCTCCATCTTTCTTACAGTCCCCCTTCAAATGCCCCCACAACACAGTCCAGAGCTGGCCTTGGCCTGACCTTCATCCTGTTTTTCTTCCTAAGGCAAAAAAATGCTTTTTCTCAGTGTTTATTCCCCCCCTCCCCCACAGCTATAGATCAGATTTGGCAACTCTGAGGTTGGGAAAGCACCACCACATTGTCTTGTGATTTCTCTTCAGTCCTGTGTTTTCCAGGCTAGGAAGCTGCTGCAGGCAGGAGAGCTCATGGATGTGCAAGGAGCAGCATCCCAGGGAAGGGCAGCCCAGCCCAGCACCAGGTTGTGTCCCAGGAGATGGTTCTGGGCTGGGGGACCACATGGAGAGGTGAAAATCCACAGGGAGGTGTATCCTGAGTGGGGCTTCCCAGTGAAACATGGGAGCAGAGTGGTCCCTGCATGGGGGGTGGATGGACAGGAGCAGGCAAAGAGCCCGGGATGGGGGTGCTGGAGGTCTTCTCTACCCCTGAGACCTTCCTGACCACAAGTTTGGTGCTGCAGGAGCCCCAAATAGTCCTGCTACGAGACCCTGTGTGCTGAGAGAGGATGGAGGATGGATGACTGGGAGACAGGGAATTTGGGGTGTGTCTGGGGTTTATCCCAAGCCCAGGCTGGAGAGGCTGGAGGACTCTGTGCTGCAGAGATGGCTTCTCTCCAGACAGTCCCTGGCTGTGTGCCCAGGCACTTGTGGGAATTTCCCTCTCCAGCCTTTCTGGTTTCGGTTTCCAAGTGGTGAACTCAGAGGGCTTTTCCTTCAGTGCCTGCCATGGCAGAGGCACCAGAAGGTCTGGAGACCCTCATGGTGCCATGGGCAAAGCACTGGGTGGCCTGGTTTTCTCTGGTCTGTCTGAGAGCAGGAATCTGTGGCTCTCCCCTCTCTCCCAGCTTCACTCGGAGAAGCCCTGGGAAGAGAGAGGAGCCGTGGAGACCCTCAGACCCAACATCTGCATTGTCTCCCTGCTGGTCCCTGCTCCCAAATCCATCAGGAACATCCTGACAAGGCCTCCCTCTGCCACTCTTGGGCAGCTGATGGTTTGGACTTGGTCTCAGCCTCTCTGATTTCTGTCTTTCTAACCTGCACTGGTCACAGTCCAGCAGCTCCATGTCCCTCAAGAATCCTTTCTCCTAAACCCACCCATTTATATGTCCCAACACTGGTGCTTCCCTGTGGAAAGTGGGGGCTGGATGGAGCAGTGCTAAGCACAAACATGGGCTGTGTGGCTGCCAAGGCTCCTGATGGGAACTTGTCTCTCTGCTTCAGTCTTGTTTCTCTCCTTGTTGCTGCCCTCCCTTCCCAATCCTGCTCTGCTCCTGGTGAATTCACCTGGAATCACAGAATCATTCGGGTTGGGAAAGACTTCTAGGACAGTTGAGTCCAACTGTTCCCCCAGCTCTGCCAAGACCACCACTGACCCATGTCCCCAAGTGCCACATCCACAAGTCTGTTAAACCCCTCCAGGGATGGGGACTCCACCACTACCCTGGGCAGCTGACACCCCTTTTTGTGCAGAACCTCTGTCCTTGGGTTGTTTTTTTCTCTCCTGGAGGAAGAAAGGCTCGTGATGGACCTGGAATGCCTGAGGAACAGGCTGATTCACATCCCCTTGGCAGAAGTTTTGCAGGAAACACGTGAAAGACTGTTTGTACCCCTCAGCAGGTGCAGCAGCTCTGTGGGGATGGGCTTCTGTACAGGTAGGAAGCCTTTGGTTCTGCCCCATAAATCCTTCTCTGTCTTGGCACCAAGAGTGGGACAGGCTGGGGTGTTATCTGGGATTGGCCATGGCTCAGTCCTGGAGAGGAGAGATGACTTCCAGTGGTGAGGAGATGGCTGAGAAGGACCTTCCCACACTGATGATGGGGTGAGCCCTGTGGAGGGAGGATGAGGGGGTGTTCCCAGTGTCCTGTGGGGTGCAGGACCCCAGCACAGGTGAGGAAGAGCTCCCAGCTGAGCTCAGTGTGCAGCAGGGCAGCACCCAGACGGTGCCTGCCCAGGGGCCACCAACCACAGGCTCCACAGTGGCCACTGGGGTCTGTGGTCTGTGGCCCTTCTCCTCCCCACTGGAGCCACCAGAGAGTTGAGGCAGAGCCTGGTCTGACCAGGGACCTTCTCTGGTGTCCCAGTACCTCCCCTGGGTTGGCTGTCCCACCCCAGACAGAGATCACACAGAGGACACTCCCCAGCCCTGGTGCATTCCTCCCCCACCATGAGTTTTTCCAGTGTTTTTTCTCCACCACCAGCAGAACCACCAGGTCTGCCCTGCCCCTGGCTCTGGCTGGATGAAGGCATCTGTGAATTTTTTGGGGATGTGCTGCCATGGCCACCCCTGCCTGGTCCCCCAGTGCTCTGGGAGCTCAAGGCTAGCCCAGGTACTTCCAAAGGAACTATTTTGATGTCATGGGCTGATTTCCTCTTGTTTGTGAGCAGCAAAGTGGGACCTGTGGCCCTCATGGGGGGTGCTGGTCCCCTCAGCCCCTCTTACCCAACCTGACCCTGCAAAGGTGGCCTCATGCCTCAGTTTTCCCCCTATAATTGAGGGGTAGCTGTGCTTAAAAGCTCTCTGTGAAGTGCTCAAATAGCCATGGTGTGAAAACAAACCAGCACCAGCACTGGCTGATTATTTTCCTGCTCGGGGAGATGTGGCTGATCCCTTCCCTGCTTCCCTCCACAGCACTGCCAGGCTGTGTCCCAGGGTCCCCTCTGCCACAGAGATGCTTTGTAGGGATGTAAAATAGAAGCTTGACCCTCTCCCCTCCCTCTGAGCTCCCACCCTGCCCACCCTGCAGGCCTTGGGTCCTGCCACAAATAAGAGACTTTGAGGCTCTTAAAAAGGAACTTGCATCAGGAAATGCTGCTTAATTAACAGGAGAGCTGGTGATGAGCAAGGAGAGATCAGGAGACAGCCTGAACATCTTCAGACCATTGTGGCACCAACAGGGCTTGGGGTTGTTTTGTGGACATTTTATCTCGTGCTGGTTTGCTTGGCCCTAATTGAGGGGGGTCATTTATTGCTGGCAACGAGGAGGGCCTGAGGAAACAGAGGTTTGATGGAGTGGAAAAGGGTGGAAAATGTCCTGGGAGGTGAAGACTTGACCTGCACGAGCTGCCAGGTGGGACAATCTTGGCCAAGGGGTGATACAAAAGCTTCTGGGCTTTTGCTTCAGCCAAACTCTGATGGAGACAACCCCGAACAGTCCCCGTGGCCCTGCAGAGCCCCAGCACAGGGAGGGGGGACCGGCAGTTTCGTTCTCTACCCACAAAGTTATCAGCCAGTTCTAAATGGCAACCACAGGCTGATAAAGTGCCTTTGTTGGTTTTACTTGGTGCAAAACGTCTCTTGTGCTTTTTTAAACCGAATTCAGGCTTCCTACCCCAAGAAGCTGCAGAACAAAAGGGAACTGGTGCCTGTCTTGAAATGAAACACTAATGGAGCATCATCCCCAGAGCCGAGCCTGGCTCAGGCTGCATTCCCAGAGGAGCCTGTGCTGGGGGTGTGGTCCTGGCTGGAAAGCAGTGGGAAAGCCCCACCAGCTCCCAGCCTTGGCTATGATATGGTGGAAAGGAAAGGGGAAGGGCTGGGGGAAAGTTATGTCTCCACATCAGAACAGGGGCTGGGAAGGGACAGTGCTGGGAGGTGCTGGGATGGGGCTGCTCCAAGAGCAGGAGGCCAGGTAGAAGGGAAGGCTTTCAGGGCTAAGGAGGCTGAGGCACTTCCAGCTGGGAAGTTGGGGTTCTTCCCCTGCCTCTCCCCGAAGAGTTGTAGTGGGGTCCTACTGGCCCCGTTTTCCAAGCAGGAGGGAAACAACCAGAGCTGAGACAGAGAGAAAACAACTTTATTCTTTGGCATTGGCAAGAGACAGAGGTTTGAGAACAAGGCTGAACATTGTGGTTCCACAACAAGCATCCTGTAAGTAACCAGGGTACCACTTCCTCCCCCAGGGAGACAGATCTTACCCACAGCATCTACTGAGTCATGACAAAACTCACCCAGCTTTAGAACTCAGCCTGGGTTTAGCTGACAGCACTCAGACCTAATTCCAACAGACCACTACCCACAAAGAGCTCTGGGGGTGAAATTCCCCTCTCATTCTAGCAGTGGAGGCACAAGGGGGGCTCAGTTTAGCCACAGGTCACCCAGCAGGGGACACCAAGATGGGTCTGCAAGGGCACGAGGTCCCCAGCAGTACAGCTGTCCCAAGGGGGGGCTGAATCATCGTGGATAAATGACCCCTTTGCAAGGCAAAAGGAACTTCAGGGGTTCCAAGGTGGCTCAGCAGGTGCTGGTGCTCAGCAGCAGCATTTCTAGGTGTGTGCCAAGCTCTGCCAGTTGGACTGGCAGTAATTCTGAGCTCCCAGGGCTCAGTGCAGCTCCAGGCTGTCCACGTATTCCTTCACCCACCTGGCACCAGGGTTGGCACAGACCTCCCTGTTCTTCTGGGTGATGAACCTGCCAAGGTAGAAAAGGGATCATGAGGGGCCTGAGTCACCTCTTTGGATCATCTCCCACAAGGCCCCAAGCATCAGGGAGCTGCTAAAACCCAGGGGGCAGGCGGGGATCAAGGTCCCTTGGGAGAACCCCCCATTCTTGGATGTTCCAATGCAGAGATGAGCCTGGATGCAGCGTGGAACGATCTGTGCATTGGGCTCATCACCACTGCAAAGTCCTGCTGGCTCCTGACCTCCTTCCCACGCCTTATTCCCAGCACCAGGACGGTCCAAGGAGACCAAGGGACCACTTATGTCTCAACTGAGGAGGATGAGGGCTCACACACTGCACAGGGGACCTGGGTGGCTGCTCCATTCCCTTCCTCCAGGTGTGGGATCTCACCCCACCCTGCTCCTGGTCCCATTGGATGGGAAGCCCAAAGGCTGCCAGAAGCTTCCCTGAGAGCCCAGAATAGGAGCTGGTACTCACACAACTGCTGGCTGAGGGCACTTGCTGCTGGTGTAGAAATATTCCTTCACATGATTCTGGGGCAGCTTCCGTGGGGTGTAGCCAAAGCAGCAGATAGTGGTGTCAGACCCCACTGGAAGAGATCAGGAAATCCAGCCTGAGACCACCACTCAATAAATGCACATTCCCCAGCTGAGAGCATGGGCAAACCCCTTAATCACCTCGGCAGCCACTTCTCCTCCTCCTGTTTCCCCAGAAAATCAGCAAGAAATTGCTGTGAACACCAAAGCTTCATTAATGCCATTGCTGGGACAGGTTCTTAAATGTCTTATACTTAATTCCCATGATAAAAATCTCTTTGGTTACCCTGGGATCAATTTTAAAGTCCAGCAAAAAAATCAGGGGAGATGAAACCTGAAAACTTTGATACCGGTAAAATTCATCCCTAAGGTAAAAGGATGTTAGATGGGAAAACCAGTGCCACTAAAGCAGGGGAAAATATCCACACAGGTTTCCAACCTTTGCAGCTGAATTTTTTTCCAGTTCTGCTCCAAAATTACAGGCAGTCAGAGCAAAAATCCACCCCAAGAGAGCAGAGGGATGCTGTACTCACATGGAGCAGGAGACACCTGAGACAGGAGGGCAGCGACGAGGATGATGGAGAGGCAAAGGGTGGAGACCTTCATCCTGGACAGAGATGAGCTGCAGGGCCAGAGGCAGGACCAGAGCAGGTTCCTCCTGTGCCTGGTGTGGGGTGCTGGCTCTTGCTTTTATAGGGCCAGTGGCCAGTCCTGTCAGTCAGATATCAAATCAAACACTCGGAATTTCCAAGAGCTGATGTCATGGCACCTTTGCCTCCAAAATGCTGAAAAAAAGAGGAAGCAGCTGGTCTAGAAAGTACCAGAATAGCCTTGGTGTGAGGGGAGGTAAGTCTGAGAAAATCAGCAACCACTAAGACAGGATATGAAATCAACCTCGAGCAGCAGGTTCACACTTCGATCATCCAACAGGAGAGCTGAGCTTATCAAACTGATCTCAGCATCCTCCCTGGAGCACCTGGAGGACCTCAGCTCAGTCAGGCACCCAGGCAGGGAGGACAAGGGTACTGAGACCTTCAAAATGGCCTGTGGACAGTGCAGGTCCAGCCAGGGGGTTCCTGCTCCAGTGGTGTGGGTGTGTCCAAGGTGGATGCAGGGGGACAGCATGGGCAGTGTGGGCAGCAGGAACACTCAGTTGTGCTGCCTGTGCAGGCACAAAGGGTGGCTGACACCCTGGAGACTGGCTGTAGGTCTGGGCTGGCAATCTTGGCACCATAAAGCACAAATCCCTCAGTGCTGAGCTTCCAGTGTGGAGCTCAGGGCACCCAACCCCCTCCTAACACCCCCACTGAGGGAAGTGCCTGGGAGTCCCAATTCCAAGGGCTGGCTCTACAAATTGCATCTTCTCCAAGTGCCGGTGTGGGTTTGGTACAGGGTGGGGTGCAGAGGGCAGAGCAGGAGCTTCCCCTGCCCGGGGAGTGGAGAGGGACCAGCTCTTGTGCCAGAGACCTCAGTCCCTTGTGCCCAGCCATGGGGCTCGTGGTGTGTCTGCCTAGAGGCTCTCAGCACTGCCTTTGCCATGACAAGATGGGTTCCCCTGGATGCCCCAGGGAGCATTTCCCCTTTTGCCACCTCTCTCTTCTTGTCAACAGGCCCCCAGTTTGCCAGCTCACTGTGGTTCCTTGGGGTGTTTTCCTGCCCAGTGCCAGCCCAGCTGCTGCTCGCGAGGCACCACAAGCTCCTGTTCCCGGGATTTCCTCGCTGCCCCGAGGCCCCAGGGCTGTACCAGGGACTGCAGGGCTGCTCTGCTCCCACCCTCCTCCCCAACACACCTCGTGGGTCTGTGTGGGGCACTCAGAGACCTCCCAGTGTCTGAGTGTGTTGGATCTGCCTCCCCACAGTGTCCCCTTCACCGTGGTGTCCCCGTGGGGTGCTGCAGGAGGGTCTCCAGGGCTGTGCCAGGGACCCTCTGGCAGGAACAAATGCCCATGGCTTTTCTAACTCATCCTCCCAGGGCTGGGGCTGGGGCTGGTGGTGTCCTGGGGACACTGAGGGCTCTGGCCCTCAGAAGCAGGAGCTGGAGATGAACCTGCCTGACACCACAAAGTTGTCACAGATACCTGGTGGTGGCACTTGGGAGCAGCACAGCAACAGGCTGCAGGTGCTCAGGCTTTGCAAGGGACTAAAGCTCAGCTGGAATTTGCCAAGGGATTCTCCTACTGTTGGAGATGGGGAGAGGGGTTATTTAGTGCTACTCCCATGTTGCATATACTCCAGAACTGCAATTATCCTGTTGGACTGGCTAATTTGTTGATGCTCCACACCCACGTAGGGGTGCAAAGCAAGCCCACAGGTCTCCTCCTCATCTCCTCACCACAGCAGCAATTGCATCTGGAGCTGAGCCTTGTCCCTGCTGCCCCAAGGCTCATCCTGGGGCTGGGACTTCTCTTTCCAAGGAGCAGTGCCTGTAGAAAGTGAGTTTTTATGTGATCCCCACCTGCCTCAGCACGTGGCCCGCACACTCCCGGGCTCCAACACGCAGCTCCTGGGCTGTGTCACCTCCTGGTTGCATTTGGTGGGTGGCAGTGGCTCCCCTCCCATCCCAGACGGAGACTGTCCTGCCGTGGGACACGGGAATTCACCTGTTTGCTGCGCCCAAATCTGCCGGCAGACGGAGGAACTGCCTGTGACATAACATCTGACAGGGCCCCATCGAGATCTAAGAAACCACAGAGAGACACAAACGCTCCCCCGACCGCAGCTCAGCTCTGTCACGGCTCCGAAAGGCAACCGAAACCGTGACATCGGATCGCGGCTCTGAAAGCGCGGAGCGGCCGCACCTCAGCCCAGCACAGCCCGGCCCAGCCCAGTCCAGTCCAGCCCAGCCCAGCCCAGCCCAGCCCAGCCCATCTCAGCTCCCTCCTGCCACTCCCGACAGTCCTGCGGGATGGCACAGTCCCCCTGCCCCTCGCTCGGGGAGGTGGGTTTGCCCTGTGTAGGGTTTTCTTGGAGGCTCATTCTTCAAGCCCTGACCCTCGCGGCAGAGATGCCCGAGCTTTGGAAATGTGTCAGACCATCCACCGTGGCTCTGTCCTTGCTCCAGGCCGGCTCGTGTGGGAGGGGGACCCTCCTCCCCGCTCTCCTCCTCCTCATCCTACTCTGCACTCCCCCAAAGCTGCCACGGCTTCCCTTTGCCCTCTCCTGCTCCCCGCGCTGCAGCTCCCAGGGAAAGGTGTTGGCAACGGTGGCAGCTGGGATCCACCAGGCACTGCAGGGAAACCTGGGAAGAGACCAGGGCACCACAGGGAGCGGGATGCCAGAGATCCCACTGGGACCCCAGAGCAGATCGTGGAAGGGCTGCGGGAGGGGGAACCATGGTGGGGTTTGGCCTCAAATGGAGAGAGGAGCTACACTGGCCGTTTTTTGGCAGCGTCACGGGACAAGGCAAGGCACAGGGGAGGTTTCTCCACTCTGTGAAAACCGGAGGGATTTTTCTCTCTGTCCGTTTACTTCCCCTCCCAGCCACGCACGAGCATCCGAGGAGCACCGAGCCCTCTGCCGTCCTGCTCGGGAAGCGTTCCTGGAGCCTTTCCACTCACCTCCACTTCATCCACCTGCTCAGGAGCCCTGCCCCGGGGACATCCCCACTGGAGACCCTCCGTGCTCCCCTCTGGGGGTCTCCTCCCTGCACACAGCCCGCGGGGCAGGGACAGGTGACACCTGTACTGTCCCCTTGAGCCCTGGGCTCTCCCTTGGGCTCCTTGTCCTGGGCAGGGATCTGGGGCTCTGCAGTGCCCTGTCTGCTGCCTGTGAGGGTACCAAATCCCTGGGGAGCTGGGGGTCATTTCCAGCCCCTTCCACCTTCCTGTTCATCAGGAAACCTCTTTATTTTCCTTCTGTGGGTTAAAGGAAGGCAGAAGTCCTTGCTCCCTCCAAAAACTCTCTAGAAACCAGGATCACCTACTGATCACCTGCTCCTCACAGCTCCTGATTATGTACCAAAAGATGGTCCCAATCTGCTGCTTTCTCCTGGAAAAACAAGCTGCTAACATTGTTACCTCAAAACCAACAGGAATGGGGACTCCAGACACACTCCCAGTCCAGTGCCAGGGCTCAGACCTGTTTCCTTCACCCAGGGAAGGCTCTGCTGACAGTCATTCTGCACCTACATGTTGTTTTCCTCCCGAGGTGACTTTGGGGAAGCACTGGGACTGCACTGGGAGTCAGGATTGTTGTGAACATGGTGCTGGATCACCTGCACCCGGTGTGTGTGTGTCGCATGAGCCTGGCAATGTAGAGCAGCCCCAAGGGAGTCCATGATCCAGCTGCAGCAGGGCTGAACCTCCCTGGTGAACCCCCAGAGGATGCTACATCTTTTCTTGAACCATTTACCATCATTGCCTTCCCCAAAACTGCCTTTGGTGTAGGTCAGTCCCAGCATAACCACCTCCTGCTTCCCAGGCCTGCAGAGGTGGGACCAAGTGTCCCTGTCCCTTCAGGGCTTGCTTGGTGCTGGTTACCAGCAGGTCATCCTGTTGGTGGCCACTCATCCCTGGTGGTGACCACTGATCCTTGTCAGTGGTAATTCATCCCTGGTCACCACCCATCCCTGGTGGTGGCCACTGATCCTTGTCAGTGGTAATTCATCCCTGGTGGTCTAGTGGTCAGGATTTGGCACTCTCACTGCCACGGCCTGGGTTCGATTCCCAGCCGGGGAAGGGACTTCTGCAGGTCCCAGTCTTTTCTTGGATATCTGCACAGCCCTGGAGCAGCTCCTGGGGTTCAGTTCAGCACGAGGTTCAGGAGCTCCCACACCCAGGACATGGGGCTGGGTCAGGGTGGGATTAATTTTGGGGGTGGGCAGGAGCCTCCTGTCCTCCCAGTGCCATCAGACTGCACCTCCAAGTGGAAAAACACCCCGCAGAAGGGCAGCCATGAGCCTGTGGTGGGTCGTAGGGAGCAGGATGACACTGCCATGGGGAGCAGGGTGACATGGATGTAGAGAGCAGTGTGACATGGATGTAGGGAGCAGGGTGAGATGGATGTAGGGAGCAGGGTGACATGGATGTGGGAGCAGGGTGACACTGCCATAGGGAGCAGGGTGACACTGCCATAGGGAGCAGAGTGACATGGATGTAGGGAGCAGGGTGACGTGGATGTGGGAGCAGGATGACATGGATGTAGGGAGCAGGGTGACACTACCATAGGGAGCAGAGTGACACGGATGTAGAGAGCAGTAAAGAGTTGCATGGGTTCTACATATTCTGGCTTACGTGGGAACGCGCTGACACCTCCTCTGGGGAGGAGTTTTACAGTCTCTGACACTGTGGAAATGAGTCTGGGGGTGCTTTTGAGGTCTTTGATGATTTATGGAACCCCTTCTAATGCCATGATGTTGTTTGTCCCTGTTTGTCCCTCTTTTGGTCCCTATTTTGTTGTCCCTATGGTGTCATCATCATGGGAAGGGAGGGAGTTGGTACGACAAAAAAAATTACCTCATCTCCACAGGATCTGCTTCTTATTGGCCTTCCCCCTTATCTCTCTAAACACTGTGTTTAAGACATTAGTGTCTGGCCATCAGGGACACGATAAATCACAGGGCTGGAGCAGTTTGTTTAAACAAAGTTTAGTCTGTCACGGCAGGGTGACGCAGCTGTGGGAAGCAGGGAAGCTGTGGGAAGAGGGTGACAGAGCTGCAGGGAGCAGGTGACACTATTGTAAGGAGCAGGTGACTCTGTAGGGAACAGGGTGTGACATATGTAGGGAGCAGGGTGTGGGCTGTGGGAAGAAGGGTGATACACCTGTAGGGAGCAACTGTAGGGAGCAGGTGACACATCTATAGGGAGAAGGGTGATGTGGCTGTAAGGAGCAGGGTGACACATCTACAGGGAACAGGGCAACACATCTATAAGGAGCAGGGTGACACCTATAGGGACGAGGGTCACACAGCTGTAGGGAGGAGGGTGACACTGATAGGGAACAGGGTGACACATCTGTAGGGAACAATATGAGACATCTGTAGGGAGCAGGTGATATATCTATAAGGAGCAAGTGACACATCTATAGGAAGGAGGGTGACACATCTATAGGGAGAAGGGTGACACATCTGTAGCGAGCAGGGTGTGGCCCATGGGAGGAAGAGTGACACAGGTGTAGGGAGCAGGGTCCCATGGCTGTAGGGAGCAGGGTCTATAGGGAACAGGGTGAGACATATGTAGGGAGCAGGGCTGTGGGAAGAAGGGTGGTACAACTGTAGGGAGGAACTGTAGGGAGCAGGTGACACATCTGTAGGGAAAAGGGTGATGTGGCTGTAAGGAGGAGGGTGACACATCTATAGGGAACAGGGTGAGACATATGTAGGGAATAAGGTGACACAACTGTAGGGAACAGGGTGACACAACTGTAGGGAGCAGGGTGACACATGTATAGGGAAGAGGGTGACACATGTATAGGGAAGAGGGTGACACATCTATAAGGAGCAGGGTGACACATCTATAGGAAACAATGTGAGACATATGTAGGGAGCAGGGTGAGACATCTGTAGGGAGCAGGGTATGGGCTGTGGGAGGAAGGGTGACAGAGCTGTCATGGCAGGGTGACACAGTTGTAGTGAACGGGGTGACACAGGTGTAAGGAGCAGGGTGACACATCTACAGGGAGAAGGGTGACACACAAGTGTAGGCAGGAGGGTGACAGGGCTGTGTGGGGTGGACATGCCATTGCAGGATTTCTTCCTGTGATAAGAAGAGCTGCTCCCCTGAACACTACCTGGTGGCCTGACATCACCTAAAAGTAAAGGGTCCCTGGGAGCTCAGGGCCAGGGCCAGGGTGGGAATACAGTGTCCCTTGAGAAGGGGTGACAGCTCTGTGTCCCTCTGTCCCTCCTGGCAGTAAAACTCCCGCTGTGAGCAGGACTTGAACCTGCGCAGGGAAACCCTATTGGATTTCAAGTCCAACGCCTTCACCACTCGGCCATCACAGCAGCTGGCACAGGGTGTCCCTGCAGGAGCCCCTGGTTGTCACCTGGCCCCAGGGGACACCACAGGACCTACTCCCACCCCGGATGTGGGCTCTACCATCCAGCACCCCCAGTACAGGTGCTGCTGCCCCTGCACAGAGCCAAGGCTGACACGTTGTTCCAGCAGTGCTGGCAATGGGAACAGGGCACTGACCACAGAACTAATGGTGACAACACTGGGTGGACATGGTGGGAGGTCTATGTCCCATCTCATCTCCTTGTATCCAACAGGAAACCTGTCCCTGGACAACCATCCCCAGTCTCCCGAGAACATCCCAGCCTCCTCCATGCCCTCTCTCCCAAAATATCTACATTTGCCTCTGTCACAGCATGTCCAGATGTTGCTGTTGGAGGCAGCCTGAGCCAGGGGCCCTCAGGTTCTCTCCTGCAGCTGGCAGGAGATGTTCCAGACTTGTGTGGTTCTCACCAGGTTGCTGCCTTTGGACTTTTGGAACAGAGGAATGGGCAGAGCAGGGAAAAGGTGGATGTTGAGAAGAAATCCTTGCTGAGCAAGGCCTCCTCTTTGGAGTGTAAATATCCTATTTGGAGGACAGTCCTAGAGCACTATCCTTGGTTTGGTGGCAGCTGGCTCTGGGAACTCATCCAAAGCCCTCTTTGAACTCCCAGAGTTGTGTCCAAGAACTAGGAAAGTGCTTTGATATGTCACTGGCACCCCATGTCCCTCCTGTGAGGATTTACCATCAGGGACCTGCACGTTTCCAGACCCCAAAACGACATCTCTGGGGGGGTCCACAGTGCCTATGGAAAGGATGGGATGGGTCCAGACCCCAATGGAAGGACCTGGAGAGAACAAGAGTAGGAGTAGAGGGACCTGGAGATCAGTGGTACCCTAATGGAGGGGCTTTGAGGGGAGCAGAGCTTGAAACAATGATTTGAAGAGGTTAAGGAGGGTGAAAGGTGTGGTCTGGAGAGCTCCAACAGAAGGGTCTGGAGGAGACTGGAGGACACTGTATCCCCCAATTGCTTTTGCAGCCTGGCTAGACTCCCATTTTCATTACACTGGTCAGAATTTACTTCTCTAATCTTGTGTCGTTGGCAGAGAACCTACAATTCCTGTGATATTTACAGACAAAACAATCTTGCCTGGTAGAAAGAACGGGATGTGTTTGTAGAAAAGTCAGAGTTCAACAGAGAGCTGACAGTTCTTCTCTTGTAATAAATGACACTTTGCAGTGTTATGCAATATAGAAAACCACAAGGTGTGTCAGGAGACAGAGCTTCTTCCTCAACAAAAGGTTCAGACTCTCGTTTTCACTCTTTGTTCTTCTGAGTTTCAGAGAACAGGGACAGCCCTGCCCGAGCAGCGGCTTTGCTGGACCCAGCACACAGTGTTACAACCAGGGACAAGAGGAACCAGCTTCCAGCTGTGCCAGGGGAGGTTTAGGTTGGATATTGGAAAAAATTTCTGGTCAGGCACTAGAACAGTTTGCCCAGAGCAGTGGTGGAATCCCTATCCCTGGAAGCATTTAAAAGATGTGAAGATGTGGCACTTGGGGACATCATTAATGGTGGCCTTGGCAGTGCTGGGGGAACGGTTCGACCTGATGACTTTAAAGTGTTTTTCCAATGTAAATGATTCTGTGATTCCATGATCCACTGCTGGATCCCATCACGATGCCATGGTAAAGACACTTTGCCCTCCCCATAAACCAGCATGTCCCTGGTTGCCATACAATGGCATAGGATGACCCAGAGGATTCACATGAGGATCAACATTTACGCCTTGGGAATACCAGTGAATCCTTGCAAGCTCTGTCCATACAGACATTCCTTCACAGGGGCCACCTTCTGCTTTGGCTTTGAAATTCTCTTTAGAGGAGAAATATTGACTTTGAATGTTCACCTTCTGAAAACCTGGCCACCACGCATCCTCTTTTTTTTGTTTTATTCAGATTTAAAATGGTGTCTTTTCAGTGGCAGTTTCCTTTCTCATATATTCTTTTTTTTTTTATTTATTTTGGGTTAGTAAGAGCTGTGAAAATATTTAAACAGTAGGAAGGACTGGCTCCCTAATCCTGGGAGATTTACAAGGCTGACTGCCAGTAAGAATTCAGCATTGTCTTTTGTTATCAGCCTCTCTGATGTCCCAAGGATTACAGGATTTCTGCTGCCTTCCCATTAGTCCACTGAAGTACTGCCCCTTTTCCTCCTGTATATCATTGAATCACTTGTTTGGGTTGGAAGGGACCTTAAAGATCATCTTGTTCCACCCCCTGCCATGGGCAGCGACACCTCCCACTATCCCAGGTTGCTCCAACCTGGCCTTGGACACTTGCAGGGATCCAGGGGCAGCCACAACTTCTGTGGGCAACCTGTGCCAGGGCCCCCCCACCCTCACAGCCAGGAATTCCTTCTAACCACCCTGTCATAATTCACATTGAAGTGCTCAGCACTTCGTTCCTTTCTGGGCATTGGCACAGTTAGAACTTTGGGATTGTCCATATTTCTATTCACAGGATTTTCCTGGAGACCCCTCGGTCCTGCAGCTGCCTCATTCTTTGTCCAGCCTTTGTCACTGTCACTAATCAGCAGTTCCAATCAGACAACCAATAGGGAAAAAGAAGTCCAATTCCACCATTATCTTTTACCATCATAAAGTTAAGCTCATCTCTCAATTGGAGGTAAGAAATGAGTGTCTTTATCCTTCTTTTACTGATTTTTCAAAAAGGAAGTCAAGGTTTACTCAGAGGGAACGGAGAAGTGGGCACTTTTCAGCTTATTCCAGGAAAGCAAACCAGCAGATATTTCCTCTTGGCTCGCTGTGGTCCCAGTTTCTCCCTTTTTGGCCACGCCCAGGTCAGCCCCAGCTCATTTCTGCCCTGGTGCAGGTGTATAAAGGTCTGGCTTGTTTCCCAGCCCTGCCAGTGCTGCAGAGATGGCAGGTAAGATCAATGCCTTTTCATTTTATATCTGTATCTGATATTTCTGGTGTGGATATTGGTGCATTCCAGGGCTCCATCTCCCAAGCAGATGGGAGGCAGACTAGAGCATTAGGAGCTGCTGGTCCTTCATAATTGCTTCTCCCCTGATATTTATTGAATTTATTGGGAGAAGTGAGCAAAGACAGCTTTCCTACCTCGTGCAGCAATACCCTGCAATATCAAATTGCAAGGAATAAGCAGCTTTCAATCCCCAGGAAGATGGTTGAAGAATTTCCACCAAAAAATATAAGATAACCTTCCCCACTGCGAGAAAATCATTAGTTCTTCCAAATTTTATTTGTCTTCCCTGATCCAAACAGTTAAAATATTGACTAAATTACTTAAACTAGATCTAATGGCAACGTTTTGGCTAAAAATCCCTTTTGAGGGAAGGCACTGGTGAGAGACACTGAGGAGGACAGATTTGTGGTGTTTATGGGGGAAAGGAATAGAGACAAATTTCAGGGAGCAGCAGGAAGGCTGAGAGGGGAGGCTGGAGGCTGGAGGACTGGTGATAGGTGTGGTAACTTTTGTTCAGTAGCAAGACAGAGAGGAATGTGTGGGGTCAACCTCCTTTCCAACAGCCACTTGTGGACATTCCCGAAGTCAGGCCAGCAGGACACTTCCCTCTTCCATCACGCCTTCCCAACGTTCTCCATCACTGAAGCTGGACTGTACTTGGCTGCCTCCTCTTTGGCAGCTCCTCAGCCCAGTTTCCTGAAGGTCCCACACCACAGGGATGTCCTTGTGTGCTGCCAACACCTCTGTAGGTCCTGCTGACGGAGCTGGAGAGAGGGCAACGGGATTTTATTCCTGGATCCTGAAAGAGATACTCGAACCAAACTTCTCCTGAAGCTTCAGTGAAGCCCTGCCCATCCAGAGGATTTGTGTTGCATTTCTCTCCAGGCATAAACCCAAGAATGACTCTCTTAGGATCCATCATCACTCTCTGCTTGGTCGGGGCCACAGAGTCCTCATTGAATGGTGAGTTTGTGTTTGTCCTTTGACTGCTACTGTGCTGGGAAGGGTGTGAATGGAAACTCAGCCTGAGTTCCCAGTGAGATACAGCTCCAACTGCAGTATCCTGGGGATTGACCCACTGACACTGAAGTCAACACCTATGAAACTTCCCAAAGGAAATTCCCTATTTAACCAACAGCTTTTCCAAGTGTATGATCATCCTTTAGTGACAGGAGCAGCTGAGGGAGCTGGGGGGGCTCAACCTGGAGAAAAGGAGGCTCAGGGGGGACCTTCTCACTCTGCAACTCCCTGAGAGGAGGGGGGAGCCGGGGGGGTCGGTCTCTACTTCCATGAAATGAGGGACAGGATGAGAGGAAACGGCCTCAAGTTGTGCCAGGGAAGGTTTAGGTTGGATATGAGGGACGATTTCTTCATGGAAAGCATTGGAACAGTCTGCCCAGGGCAGTGGTGGAGTCACCAACCCTGGAAGTGCTCAAAAAGCCTGTGGATGTGGCACTAGTGGTTGCCTTGGCAGTGCTGGGTTAATGGTTGGACTCCATGGTCTCAGAGGTGTTTTCCAGCCTTACAGAGTCTGTGCTTCTAGTAGCTTTAGGGAAAAAAAGGATGAAAAATAGCTCCCTAAAAGCCTCCAAAAGCCACCAGAACAAGGACTGTGACTATCAGGACCTCAGCAATGAGACAGATGAGCTGGAGAACCACAGACAAGGGTGTGCAGGTGTCACTGAACACCTGTGGGAACAGCATGGGAGGCGGATCAGAGCAGAACACCCAGCAAAGGTGCGGGAGCTGCTGCTCCTGGGGTACATTACACAGTACCCTCAAGTTCTGCTTTTTCTTCTCTTTTTTTTCCTGAGCAGAGGTCTCAGAGGTGCTGTCAGACTCGTCTCTTCTGAGCATCATCAGTGAGGCCAGGCAGCTGGTGGACACAGCATATTTACAGGCCCGAAGGAGGTGAGTCCCTTTTGCACGAGAGCCTCCATATTATAAGGAAATAGGATCAAATATATGTGTGTTTCTTCTCTTCTCCAATGCATATTTCTTATGGAGAAGCCTTTGTTCCAGGGCTCTCCTTGGCAGAGTGGGAGGGATCCTTTTGCCCAGTTTGGCTGCATTCTGGTGTTCTGTCTCAGTCCCAGGGCCACCCATCATCCCCCTCAGTTATTACTTCCTCATCTAGACCACTGTGGGCACCTCTCACTAGTCCATAGTGGAATGGACATTCCAGGCACGTGAGTCCTCTCCTGGCTGCTGGAGTTCTGCCCCTCTCCAGAAGGACCACAATGGTGCAGATGGACATCTTGTCACAAATAAGTGTCAGAGAAAGTCAGACCTCAGGTATCTTCTCTGTATTGTCCCAAAAGGCTGCTTCCAGGCAGCAGGATGATTTGGGAAAGACCCTTTCTCCACCCATATGGAAGTAGCAAGACAAAGCCATGGGACCAGGAAGAGATGGAACAGGAGCGAGGTTGTCCCTCTGCTCACAGAACACATCTTGCGACACACTCAATGTAAAGGCTTGTGCAGCCACAGTTCATTGGTCTGGATTTCCACTTGATATAACAAAATTTATTGTGACAAGGCAGTAATGCAGGCTCAGAGCTGGGCATCACAGTAATTTGTTTGCCCAGATTGTCTGAGCTGACGTGCTGATGCACAGACAGTTTTTCCCACGTGGGCAGAGCCTGCCTGTGAACCAGCAGTGCTGTCACGACTAATTACACCCAACCCAGCCTGACAAAGGAGGTCTGATTTCAGAGAAAGCACTTCATGGGACTCTTTTATGTTCAGTTTAAAGAAAAAACTGGAGGAAAAGCTTGCCAACCCAATGGATTTCCTGAAGCACCTTAAGGACCCTGTGGGAAGAACCAGGTCTGCAGTCCGCGCTGCTGATTACATGGAAACTACTTTGAAACTCCTCAAAAGGAAACTGCATCTCTCTGGGGAGCAGAGATTCAATGTCACAGGTAATATGATTTAAACCAAAATGTTTTACAAGCAGCTGAGAGCAGAAAATGTGCCACAGCAGGAGTGTCAGGGAGAAGCTCTGCCATGACCCAAATTACTGGGGATAAAAACCTTCCCCCCGACAACCCCGGGGAAATAGAGGCAGAGCAGAGCCCTGGGTGTTTTATTCATCATCTTTGGCATCATCTCCTATCTTTGATGATAAAAACAGGCATCATCTCCTATCTTTGATGATAAATCACAATAAGTGTGATAAACCTGGGACAAAACCCTCTGACTGCCAGGAGACTCTGACCACTGAGAACCATCCATGGTTCACTTCTGGCCCTCACACCTGGGTTGTACCACTCTCCAAACTCATCATTTTGCTCCCAGCCTAGGATAAACCCTTGCTGGTGATGGTGCTCCCCATATTCCCCTGGAAAGCTGTTCCATGCCCACCCAGTTTCCCTAGTCCAGAGGTGAAAGCTGATCCACAGAAGGGTTTAGGCTCCGAATTAACAATTCAAACCCAGATGTTGGATACCTACAGCTCTGATTCAGCTGATTCAAACGTTCACCTGGAACACTAGGAAGCTAAAACAACAAAAAAAGAGTGAGATCAGATGTTACTTTCCATGGTTTCTCTTGCAGACCTGCTAAGCAGAAAGCAGAAGGAGATGATTTTCAGAGGCACTGGTTGTTACTCTCAGACTCGTCCCATTAAATGCCCAGAGCAGGACATTTATCGGACCATCACCGGGGAGTGCAACAACAGGTGGGATTTGTGTGTGGACAAGGAGGGTCTTAAATCAGTACCTGACCCAGGGGAGGTGGCTTAGGATCATTTGTGACAGGGCAAGAAGGGTACCCACTGCTGATGGCCCTGCTGTGAAGCTGATTTTGTGGGGGACAGAGATGCTACAGAGATTTAAATGCCAAGTAAAATTAATGTAGAAATAAATACCAAATAAAATTAATATAATGGCATGAGGAATGTTGGGGTTTTTTAATGTCAAAATGGTTAACTTTTCTCTGCAGTAATTAATATTGGTATAATTTGCTTCTTAGCATTTTCCTGCTCTCACCTGTGTGATCAGATATGGATTAAAGGGTTGTGAAATCTTAGTCTGTACAAACCTTTTGTGTTTGAAATGATAACAGTGTTTTCTTTCCCGGTGATGCTGCAGAAGACACCCTCACCTGGGGTCCTCCAACCGTGGGTTTGCCCGCTGGCTCCCGGCAGTGTACGAGGACGGAGTGTCTGTTCCCAGAGGAGCAAGTGAAGGAAGGCAGTACAACGGATTCCCACTCCCCCTGGTGAGACCCTTACCCTAATCCAGCTCTCAGGATGGACACTGCCCTCACTGCACCCATCTGAAGGGAAACAGTGGTAACGTCTAGAGTGGGAACTGTTGATTTTTGATCTCAGGAACTGCTCTGAGGCTGGTTTTCTACAACTGAGTTACGGCTTGGGGAGATATTTTTTTTGGAGACAGACATGGCCAAAAAGGTTGGGAACACTTCACCAAGTGATTTCCAAAGTGCACAGTCCAGGGATTGCTGCAGGCAGCACCTGCAGCTCAGGACACTTGTACAAACCACAAGGCTGGGGTGTTCCTCAGCCATCTCCTTGACTTCCTGGATGTGTGCATGAGGAAGTTCCAGCCATAACAGGCTTTCCATGTGTTACGACCCGCCCCAGGAAAAGGGGAGGGGGGGTAACTCAGGTTTTTATCAATAATTCCCTTGGGGTGGATTAAAGTGAAACAACACTGAATAATCAGTGTCTGAAAACAAAGTTTATTTTAACAATTTTGTATCAACAGGTATGCTAGCGTTTTGGGTGTTGTCATACAGCAATGCAACATAGAGATAACCTTTGGGGGGGGGAGAAACTGCTTAGGGGAGAGAAAAAACAGGATGAGAGTAAGGGACAAGAGAAGCTAGAGTGCGAAAGAAATGGATATAGTCACCGCCCACTGGATCCAGCGATGCTTGAGAGCAATGGTCTTGATTTGCAGGTGGTGGGGGAGAAGGAGAACCCAAAATCCCAAAGTCACCAGTCAGTTTATATACCCTCAGCATGCTTTTGCACCTCCCTGGGATGAGGAGTTGTTTGCCTTTTTAGGGCTTAGCACTGGAGGGATGGGCCCAACTGCCCATCTGAGGTATCTTCTTGCCTTTTTAGGGCAAAAGTCAAAGCCTGCAAACTCCTGGAATGCATAAATCATTAACCATTTCAGTCTCTGACACCATGAAACCAGGTTTGGCTGAAGGACTGAGGAGTTGAGAGGGTTCCTACCTATAACACCTGTTTGGATAGAGCTGGGAATGACATGGATCTGTTCAATGCCATAATTAACTCTTATGAGCTTATCTAAGATCATCTCGTGTATGATCTACAGCTGCCAGAAAGGAGGTCATGGAGAGGTGGGCGTTGACCTCTTCTCCCAGGTAACAAGTGACAGGACAAGGGGAAAAGACCTCAAGTTGCACCAGGGGAGATTTAGGTTGGACATCAGGAAAAAATTCTTCACTGAAAGAGTGGTTAAGCATTGGAACAGGATCCCCAGGGAGGTGGTGGAGTTGCCATCCCTGGAAGTGTTCAAAAACCAGGCAGACATGGCAGCACTTTGACAGGGTTTAGTGGGCATGGGGATACTCGATCCAAGGTCGGACTTGATGACCTTGGAGGTCTTTTCCAACCCAAGTGACTCTGATTCAGTGATTCTATGGTCTCACAGTGGGTGTTTGAGGGGCGAATTCACCATGGCAGAGACAGTCACACATTATTTTCCCTCCTGCAGGTTCGGAAAGTGTCCAACGAAATCGCTCACACGGCCAACGAGAACGTCACTGCAGACCAGGAGCTCTCTCTGGTCTTTATGCACTGGGGCCAGTGGGTCAACCACGACATAGACCTGGCCCCTGCCAGTGGGGAAGGAGCCAGCCTGGAGCTCCTGTGCCACACTGACTGTGCCTTCAAGCCCCCCTGCTTCCCCATTAAGGTACTGACCCTCTCTCCACCCCACGCTCTCCTAAGGCAAGAGAAATAAAGGCACAGGACTTCCTGAGGCACCACTGTTAGACACCAGAGGAGTAATTATTGGGTCAGAACCACCTTGTGGGGGTGTGTGTGGAGGGGTTGTGTGGAGGAGGAAGGGATGGGTTCAACCTCAAGGAGATGGGGTGGCCTCATGTCCCTCATGGCAGCCCATGGAGAAGCCCTGGAGTACTGCCACTCACGAACAGGCCCAGAAAATCGTAACACCCCACAGCTCCTGGAGCGCCTGACCTGGCTCAGATTGGCAGGGACAGTGAGGACAGTGCCTTATAACACCCCACAGCTCCTGGAGCCCCTGACCCAGCTCAGATTGGCAGGGACAATGAGGACACTGCCCCTCACCCTACCCTGGAACCCCGGAGTAGCCAGTGGGACCTGGACGGTCTGGCCATAGGGACCAGAGCAGGTGAAACCAAAGGCACATGTTTGCCACATGTCCCTGCCACCTGGATGTGTGAGAGCTGGTCTGCCACGAGGTTCCAGTGGCAGCTCTATGATCTGTTTCTCTCTCTTTCTCCTTCTCCCTCTACTTCTCTTTCCTTGCTCCTTCCTCGATGCTTTGGGTCGCTTGGAGCTGGAGGGGTTGGATCTTGACTTAAGTGTCGTGGAGGGACTGGATTCTGACTTTAATGTTGTGGATTAATAACATGTGCCGAGTCAGTATTGTGGTGGAACATTTTTTGCCCAGCTTGTGTGGTGTCCCTTTGGACTTTTGCCAAGTTCCCAGTCAGAAAAAGACACCCCTTGGGAACAAGTCCATGGCTTATTCTCTTAACCCTATCTTGAGGTGTGAAAACCCCCTATATATATTTATATCTATATAATCTATATCTATATCTATATCTATATCTATATATCTATATTTATATTTATATTTATATTATAGTTATAATTTATTTATATTTATAATTATTTATATTTATATTTATTTATATTTATTTACATTAATATTTATATTATATTATATTTATATTCATAATTTTATGTATATTTACTTTATATTTGTAT
>NW_020885062.1:127202-158306 GCF_003945725.1 Corapipo altera | reverse complement strand
TATTTATATTCATAATTTTATTTATGTATATTTATTTTATATTTATACTTATATTTTATTTATTTTTTATTTTTATTTACATTTTTATATTTATTTCATATTTATATTTATATCTATATTTATATTATATTTATATTATATTTATATTTATAATTTTATTTATTTATAGTTTTATTATATTGATTTATATTTATATTTATAGTTTATTTATATTTATACTATATTTCCATTTCTATTTTTATGTATAAAATATATATTTATAATTTTATATATAAATATTTACATTAAAAATATATATATTTAAGTAAGACTTCTGGCTAAGCCACTTATGATTTTTTGTGTAGTTCCCTCCCGATGACCCACGGGTGGTGAGGCCTGACACCTGCATGCCCTTTGTCCAGTCAGCCCCCGCGTGCAATCCCGGGATGTTCTCCCGGGAGCAACTCAACGCCGCCACCTCCTTCATCGATGTCAGCACCTTGTACGGCAGCGACGGCGCCCTGGCCAGGAGCCTGAGGAACCTCACCAGCCAGCTGGGCCTCATGGCCGTGAACCAGGATTTCACGGACGCGGGGCTGGAACTGCTGCCCTTTGAGAACGTGACAAAGAGCGTTTGTGTCCTCACCAACCCGGGCGCCAACATCCCCTGCTTTAAAGCAGGTAAAAGTGCAGCTCTGGGGTGTGTCCTGAAAGTCTGAAGGGATCATCGTGGTCGGGTGGATGAGGTGTGATATGGTTTGAAGCTGGCTCCCTGCCAAGTCTCCAAACCTTGCCGCAAGAAGTTCCCCCCCCAAACTTTAGGGAGAAGAGGGAGAAAAAAACAACCAAGAAAACTGAAACGAGAGAGAGACAACTAAAGCAATATATATAAATATATTTACACTTATGTTACAGTTATATATAATTGAAATATATATACAATTTCACAAGGGAAAGGGAAGGGGGAAGGAAAAAAGGGACAAAACCAAATTAAAATATATATATATATCCCAATTAGTAGCCCAATATCTAGCAACTAAAAGAACTGGCAAAAAAAAATATCTTACCACTCTCCTTGGGACAACCGAGAGTCACTCTGGAACGATCACTGGCAGCCTCCGCCTCCCAAGGTCGACAAGGCCTCACCAGGCCTCACTCCCCGACACGGCAGACTCAACAGCAGGGAACCTGCACCTCCAAGCCACCGGAAGGAAAGAGAGCGAAGGCCTTTCCTCCTTTCTCCTTATAGTCTGGCTTACGTAAAAATCGTAGGGAATACTGGGTAAATCTGGGCCCTTCCTTGGTTACAAACTGGTCACCAAGGAAGGCCCAGACCAAACTACCACATGTGCTTCAAGACTCGATTGTGTGAGGAGGAAGACAGGGAGCTGCCTCCCAAATTAAAAAGAGAAAAATCAAACAATAATTGATTGATTAAACATAACATTATTGTAATTTCCCAAAAGTTACAACAAAGCCTCCTCCTTTTTTAAAAGTCTTTTCAAAGGCAGGAGAATTTTTCCATAGAAATTTTCAACAGAATAACCACCAGTGCTTAAGACTTCTCAGGGACTTTTTTTTTGTCCTACCTAGAATTCACCATTCATTAGTTGGATGTCAGTTGTCAGCCTGAGAAAGTTGGGGCTGTTCAACCTGGAGAAGGGAAGGTTGTATGGAAACCTCTGCATCCTTCCAAGATCTGAAGGGGCTACAAAGAAGCTGGAGAGGGACTGTTTGCCAGAAACTGGAGGACAAGGAGTAATGGTTTCAAACAGAAAGAGGGGAAGTTAAGACTAGATATACAGAAGAAATTCTTCCCTGGGGGGGTGGTGAGGGCCTGGCATGGGTTGCCCAGAGAATATTTGCATTTGTAGGGGACAAACGTGTGACTGAAAACCTGGGACTTTCTGCCATGCACACGATCTTTCTCCGAGAGCACAATCGCCTGGTCAAGGAGCTGAGGGAATTAAATCCCCACTGGGATGGGGAAAAGCTGTACCAGGAGAGTCGAAAGATTGTGATTGCCATAAACCAGGTATGGTCACTGTGGGATGTTTAAACTCAGGAATGTGTTTTTCCCTCCAGGATTCTGCTTTGCAGAATCAGTGGAGTTGTTCATGGGAGCTGGAAATTGTGAATAAGGATGATCCATCTGAGACAGCATGGATACCCAGAGAGCTTTGTTATCCCTTATTTAATGAATTTACCAGCTATATATTATATTAAATGTATCAATTATTTATTTGATTTATTAATTCTGCATTTTAAAATAATTTTATTATATCATGCCACTGCTACATCTGTTTTTGTGAAGATCCTAATGAATTCTGCCACAGAGAGTCCACATTCGTGCTCTGCGCTTGATTTTTATGGCATTTCTGCTACAGCTTCTGGCAACTTGCTCTGCTTTTGTGCTCTTTCAGATAATAACATACAGGGATTACCTCCCACTTCTGCTGGCTGAGGAGACCAGCAAGTGGATCCCTCAGTACCGTGGTTATGATGAGGAGGTGGATCCCAGGGCCTCAAATGTTTTTTCCCTGGCTTTCCGATTCGGCCACACCTCAGTGCAGCCCTTTGTGTCCCGCTTGGATGAGGGTTTCCAGCCTTTGGGTTCCTTCTCCCATGTCCCTCTTCATCTGACCTTCTGTGCTACTTGGAGAATTATAATGGAAGGTAGGAATTGGTGGGGGGAGTTGGGGACGGTCCTGGTCTGGTCCTGAGGCTCACATGGAGGTCAGACAAAGAGTCACAGAATCATTAAACCTGGAAAAGACCTCCAAGATCATCCAATCCAAACTTTGACCCATCCCCACCTTGTCACCCAGCCCAGAGCACTGAGTGTCACGTCCAGTCCTTCCTTGAATTGCTCCCAGCTCAGCAAGACCCGACAGAGTGAGTGTTGCACATCCATTGAGATGGTGCAGCTGCTCCTGTGCCAAGTGTCAGCCACCAAAATGTAGGTCAATTAAAGCTGTTATATCCCCCTCTAGTTAGGAGGCATCTCCAGAGGGTGATGCACCCCATTTAACTGAGCTGAGACACCTTTGTCACTTCCTTGTGGTGTCCATCTCTCTTCATGGCTCTAAACGGAACCGTGGGGTCCCGCTATTACACAGCTTAGATCTCCCAACATGGGTTTTTCCAAGGAGGACAAATGTCTCTTCCAAAATGGGTTAATTATCTAATCATGGAAAACTTACCAAAATACAGATGTGCAGCCCATTTTCCTGTGTTTTAATCCCACTGTTTCCTTAATGGTTACGAAACAGACACAGACAATCAGACATGAGTTGATTCTATCGTTGCATTTAGTGTTTTAATAAATATCTGTCAATTAATAGCAAATTATAAAACAAAATTCGTTGCAAAGCCTAAACCTTGACAGACCCCCATGTATTGGGACATGCTGAGGACTGGTGGGCTGAGGAGCAGAAGAAAAGGACTTGGAGATCCTGGTGGACAAGTGGATTTAGGGCTGTGGAAAGAAAGGCTGAGGGATGGGGAGGAATAAGGAATTTAGTTGCTGTGTGAGGCCTCATCTGCTGGCATATGCAGACATGTACAGATCCATACATGTGCCACTGTGAGGGGGGTGAGGCTCTGGCACAGGTTGCCCCATCCCTGGAAATGTTCAAGGGCAGGCTGGATGGGGCTGGGAATGAGCTGGTCTAGTGGAAGGTGTCCCTGCCCACGGCAGGGGGGTGGAACTCAACCATCTTGAAGGTCCCCTCCGACCCAAACCATTCTGTGGGCTCTATGATTCCACAAACACACATCGAGATGGAAATCTGGAGCTGGGAAAACCCCACCCAGCCCAAGTAAACTCTTCCAGCTGCGCAAAAGGGACCACCCAAAGCTGCAACTTGGCACAAAAAGCCTTTCCTTGGTTCGCAATGGCTGCAGGAGGCATCGACCCCCTGGTCCGGGGCATGGTGGTGGATCACGCGAAGAAGATGGAACAGAACCAGCTGATGGTGGAGGAGCTCCAGAACCACCTCTTTGAACAGCTGGAGGTCATGGGGCTGGATTTAGCAGCCATGAACATGCAACGGGGAAGAGACCACGGGCTGCCAGGTAAGGAGGCACAAATCCACCCCTCCTCTGAACAATACTTTGTTCTCTTCTGCAGTTTATAGCAGTTCCATGAATGTATTGAGCTTTTCCCATGCCAGTGGGAAGAAAGAGTGCCTTGATTTGAGGGTGAAGGGTGGGTACACAGGCAAACTCAGGGAATAGAAGGTCTCTGCATTATAAAATTTTAAGACAAAGACAAAAGGCTTGGAAATAAAAAATGATAGTTGGGACAAAGGAAGGGGGGAGATACAGTGGTGTATTGCAAAGTGGGGATGTGGGATACAGAAGGTACCAAGTGACCAAGTTCAGCTTTCACATGGCCTTAGACAGGCCACCAGTATTTTGTTCTTTGCCCATCAGTGCTAATTTGGTGCCTCCTGACAGCCCTGGGCTCTGAGCAGAAGTGACTTCAGGTATGAGATGCTGCAGAAGAACAGGTGCTCTTGGGTGAAGCACAACCAAATGCTGCTCTTTTCTAGGACTTTGACCCCAGAAATTTTGCCTCCCGGAGCTGCAAGGACTGGTACCCTCACCCTCAGCACTAGAGAGCTGTAACCAACAGGAGAGCTCTAACCTGTAGTCATGAGGACAACCCAGATTGCTAGTTTAGTGTGTAGATACAGAAAGGACCTTTGAAAACATTGTGACTTCCTAGCCAAGAGCAGCTTCCAGCTCCTTAAGGCCATGAGAAGAAGCAGATGTTGCCCACAGGCCAAGGGGTCCTGAGCCAAGGCAGATGGTGGGGCCATGGGGTGTTGGGTTCTGCTCAGCTGCTGCTCCTGCTCTTGCAGGTTACAATGCCTGGAGAGGCTTCTGTGGGCTCTCCCAACCCCAAACTGTGGAAGCATTCTCTGAAGTGCTTGGTAATCCCAAACTGGCCAAGAAGTTCCTGGATGTGTACGGGACACCAGACAACATTGACCTGTGGATCGGGGCGGTCGCAGAGCCCGTGGTTCCCCAGGGCAGGGTGGGACCCCTCCTGTCCTGCATCATTGGCACCCAGTTCAGGAACCTGCGGGATGGGGACAGGTGAGAGCCAACGTTCCCTGGGGCATTTATCAGGGGGGAAAAAGCTGACATTGATCCAACCTAGTGCTCCCAACAAGGCTTACATCTTGATTTTAGTCTAGTGGCCAAAGGACTCATTTTTGCAGCCCATGCCTCCAGATCCATGAGGCTGAGGAGCAGCAGCCCCAGACCACGGGGGATCTGCGCTAATCTCTGCCTGAGGTGACATTTGCTCTCGGGGCACAAAGGGGAGGATAAATCACTGAATCCCAGCAGCCTGGAGATGCTGTGTGGAAGATCTGGCCACGCTGGAGACACCTCTTCCCAAAAGCCTGTGCCTTCTGCCTGGTGGATCAGGGTGGATCTGAGCAGAGACTCACCTTGGTCAGGTCCTGTCTTGGCAGGTAACCAAAGACCACAAACTGCTTCTGAAAATATCCTTGCAGGTTCTGGTGGGAGAACCCAGGAGTTTTCACTCCACAACAGCTGCAAGCACTGAGAAAAATCACCCTGTCAAAGGTGTTCTGTGACACCACTCGTATCCATAAGATACCCAGGGATGTGTTCAGGATCAACAGTTACCCCGAGGACTTCACTGACTGCCAGGAGATCGACGGGCTCGACCTCTCACCCTGGAAAGATGAACCTGAGGGTGGCACAAAAGGTACCAGTGGTCTGAGGTCTGTCAAAAATAATAAATGCCCTACGATGTCTCCTCCATGCCTAAAAAATTAAGGTTTCTATGGTGACTCTGCCCCCAAAAAGATGACTGTGCATTCAGCTGCACTCAGACAGCACTGGAGGCAGAGGTGCTGTTGGCTGGGTCTTTGTGTGATCCATCCCTTTCATCATCCTTTATTAACCTGCCTCTTCCTGTTCAAGTAGGTGGAAAATCCCTGAAAATCCAGTCTGTTCTGGCCCTTTTGAATGTGTCCTTCTCTAATAAATGCCAGGATAACCATAGTCTTACCTCACAGGAAGGGTGTCCATGAAAAAATCAACTGGAATTGGTCAGCCTGCTCCAAATTCTTACCGTGCTGCTCCAAGTCCCTGCCCTCCCCTTGCTTTCCCTAAAGTTTTAAAGCATTTTAAGGTATATCTGAAGTAGCTTTGACACTGTGTGGCCTCACACACCAGCAGTTTAACACACCCAGTCAGAGATGATGATGGGTCTTCATCTGAGAGATGTGGACACTCACTGTGCCCTCCTGCGATTACACCTCTGGCACAGGCTCTCCCAGCTGAAAATTATGTGGGAGAACAGAGACTTGCAGAGTGGATTAGGTTTTTTTTCCTTCTGGAAACCCATTTATAGATGATGACAATCCCTGGGGATCCCCTGCTCTGTCCTTCTGCAAGGCACAGACCACGAAGTATCTACAGGCAGTTTCTGTATTCAGTTTGAGTAACTATTTGAGGGAAATGTTGTTTAAAACAGATATTTGCACTTGATGTAAAGGCTAGATTATGGTGACTAGGAACTGAGTCCAACTTACCTTCTCTCCAAAAAATGTTGTCTCATTTCTTTTATTATCATAGTCTTATGGTCACTAAAATGTGCTGAGCTGCTTCCTGTGGCTCTTTTATCACTAGTCCAGGAGGAAGTTGAAGTGTTTTCATAACCTGTTTTCATAACCCAGAGAGAGTGAAATTCCAGGGTGTCAAAAGCAGCTGATAAAAGTTTAACCTTTTCAAGCACCAAGAAATTGCCCTCAAACCCCTCATCCTAAGGGCTCTCTGATATCACCTGTTGACAAGGCTGGAAGCACCTCGGCCTCAGAGCTGCAAGGATACAGGGGTGACAAAAATGTGGGGAGAAACAGTGTGCCCAGGAAGGGCTTTCTGCCTCTCAGCAGCTTTTCCTGCTTCATTGACAGGTTCTAGTCCTGCTGCTCAAACCAGTGTTGGAAACCCCTGATGGTGGCCCTGAGCTGCTCCTGGGAAATTCCTGCCTGGCCATCGGCTCCAATGGCTGCTGTCGACTGAACCTCAGCACGTGGTTTCCCAGAGGGGAGCTCAAGGCTATGGCAACTGTTTTATTTCCTGTAACGTGATTTTAATACTATTTATTTCTAAAAATTTCCAGTAATGTAAGCCTCCAAATGGAAGGGCAATGAAGTGTTATTTTATGTTGCTCTAAAAAAAATTGATCAGAGGTTTTGTGACTCTCTAAAAACATAATTAAAATAAATTTTTTACTTTCCATCCTGAATGGGTGTCAAACCTGGAGGTTTGGCATGCTTGCATTTCAAAATCAAATTCCTTTTCCTTTGTACCTGGTCAGAAATGATAAAGTTCATGTCACCTTTATCTAAACCTTCCTAATCTCGTTTTGCGCAAGAACAAAAGCTGTTTTGGCTGTTTTTGATCAGCAAGATCAAAAGTCTCTGAAGACATTGGAGTCTCAAAGCCTAGAGACAAATTTATTTAAATTCTACAGTGGACCTGTGTGGTTTGGGTGTTCTGGGCAATAATAAAACCCATCTTGTGCATTCATCTCCATCTGGCATCAATGACAGGCTGGGGCAGAGTGGTTGGAAAGCTGGAAAAGGACCTGAGATTGCTGCTCAGCAGAGGCTGAACATGAGCCCAGGTGTGTCCAGGTGTGTGGGCAAAAAAGCCAAGGGCATTTGGCTTGGATCAGAAGTAGTGTGGCCAGCAGGACTAGGGAAGTGGTTGTCCTTCTGTACTTGGCACTGCTGAGGCCACACCTCAAATTCTGTGTCCAGTTTTGGGCTCCTCATTACAAGAAAGACATGGAGGGGCTGGAGCGTGTGCAGGGAACGGAATGGAGCTGGGGAAGGGGCTGGAGCAGCAGGAGCAGCTGAGAAAGCTGGGGGGGCTCAGCCTGGAGCAAAGGAGGCTCAGGGGGGACCTTTTAGCTCTGCAACCCCCTGACAGGAGGGGGGAGCTGGGAGGGGTCGGGCTCTGCTCCCAGGGAACAAGGGACAGGAGGAGAGGGAACGGCCTCAAGCTGTGCCAGGGGAGGGTCAGGTTGGACATCAGGAGGAATTTCTCCATGGAAAGGGTGGTCAGGCACTGGAAGGGGCTGCCCAGGGAGGTGGTGGAGTCCCCAGCCCTGGGGATGTCCAAGGAAGGACTGGAGGTGGCACTCAGTTCTCTGGGCTGGGGGACAGGGTGGGGATGGGGCACAGGGTGGACTTGATGATCCAGGAGATCTTTTCCAACCTTAACAAACCTGTGATTCTGTGTTTGTCCAACTCGAGTGCGAAACATTCTTTGGCTGTGGTTCATAGCTCAACATTTCAGCATAAAGCAGCAAATCATAAACTGGCTTATATGTGTAAACCACAAGAATTAAGGCTAAAAATTCATCACCTGGCTGGAATGGTCACTCCAGGACACTGCAAGTCAATAAATACCAAAGACATAGAAATCATATTAAGTTTCCATTTCTCCTTGCCATGACTGGGAGGGAAGGAGGGGACTGGGAGCAAGAAGGCAGCAGCATAAGGCAGAGTTATGAGTGAAGCTTGTGAGTGTAGCGGGAGCCTCTGTGGTGAAGAATAGTGAAGGAGATGCTTGGTAGAACCCCAGGGCTGCAGCAGCAGCATATGAGCTTTGCCATGGGATGTGCTGCCAAGTCATGTCCATCGCAACCCAGTGCCCCACTGCCCACCCACAGCCTGGGGTGCCCACAGGAGCTGCCTGGAGCTGCCAGGGCTCCGGGGGAAATGATGGGATGGGGGGACTATGCAGCTCCACGAGTCCCCAGTGTGTGGGGAGCAGGGAAAGGCTGTGGTGGCCTTGGCAGAGGAAGGCAAGACATGACACTGTGAAGCCAGGGCAGAACCAGGCAGGATTCAGAAATCAGGAGCTGCAGCTCCCAGAGTGTGTTTGAGTTGAAAAATACACAGGTTGTACTAAAAATCAGATTATCACAGAATTATCACAGAATCATTCAGGTTGGGAAAGCCCTCTAAGATCAAGTCTATTAGTCCAGCACTGCCAGGTCCACCACTAAACCATGTCCAAAAGCACAACATCTACACGTTTTTTGAACACTTCCAGGGATGGCAATTCCATCAGGGCATGGGAAGGATATTAGGCAACATATCCCTGCTGTTTGCCTCTGCTTTCTGGGTCCCCAGGCATGTTCCTCTCACACTTTCAAGATCTGGCCAACCACTGAAGGCAAAATCTTGTTTTGCTTAAAAGGAAGGCTAAAAAACCCGAAGAGACCACCAGGCCCTGCAGACATGTAAGGGCTTTAATTCCCCTCTCCCAAAGCTACCTTGGCTTCCTCCCAGATCCTCCCCACGGAAAAGATGGGAGGTAGTGCCTTCTCCTGACTGTGTTTCCAGGGGAGTAGGGCAGCCCTCCAACCCCAAGGCAGCCACTTCCTCAGGCAGGATGGCCACAGGCTTGGGGTAAATGTCTCCACCTTGTTGGGTCAGAATAGGAAAAGGTGATGATAAGCAGGCACTGATGATCCCAGGAAGGGTCCAGCTCTACCTGGGGTCCAGCTGGAGAGATGTTCCCATGGTTATGAGGACAGGAATGTCCAGCTGCCCGTGGTGTGTCTGTCCATGCAGGTGGCACAGTTCCCTGGAAGGGACATGGCAAAACCCTCTCACTACCACCTGCACTTGGAAGCTTCTCCTCCTTGGTGGATGTTTAGCCCATCTCTGGTACGTCAGGGTTGCAATCCACGGCTGTCTCTGCTGCCAGACCTTCCTGTGGTTGCCATGGCCTCCCCCTCAGCTGTGGCACACACAGTTGGAGCTGGGAGAGGGGATCACTGATGGGAAGCTCCGTTCGTCATTCCTGATATCCCCTGGTAGGTGGTGAGCATGGAGTCACGGACCTGCTCGGTGAGCTTGGGGACATCGTCCGGGCCCAGGCCGAGAGTCTCCACTTCTGGCAGGACCTGGATGATGAGTTTTCCTGGAAGAGTGAGGCAGGAGGGTGAGAGAGAGGGGGAAGGGAACGTGTGAGTGGTGTAGAGAGAGCAAGAGAAGATGCAACATGAGGATTGGTGCCAGTCAAGGAACAGGAGAGAAAAGAAGGGAAATGCCCTCATTCACACGCCGAGAGTGGTGTGGGGACCCAGCCGTGGCCCAGGAGCACACAGCAAAAACCCACACCATGCTTTTCCCACCCACAGGAATCAAAAGTATGGAAATAGGTGAATCTCTGCTCAAATCCAATGCCATGTTTCACGTAGAATGGGTTTGCACAGTGGAAAGACCTCAGGGTCTGTCTAGATGGTGGCAGGGAGAAGGAGATGTGAGCACACCTGAACTGGCCACGCTCTGATCTGTGCATAACAAATCCAGCAGAGTCCCTCCTTCCAGAAACAGGTTTTGGAATGAGGGAAATTGTGCCCAGGACTCCCTGGTGTGTCAGATTCCTCTGGGGAAGCAGCCAAGCGATGGACTGGTGCAAACTGGAAGAATATACTGAGGAGATGTCGTCATGTGCTTCTGCTCTGGCACCAGAGGACCTTGTTCTGGCCAGCAGAGACAAGATAGTGCCTGCACAGACATCAGACACCCACCTGGGGATCTGGGGAGTGTCTGTGGTGTTTTCTAATGTTCTTGCATGTCTTTACACGTGCATTGGAACAAGATCCAGCAGTGCTGGAAGCAGAGCCACGTGAAGGAGGCAAAAACAAGCATAGAGAGTTTCACAACAGAAAAGAGTATGTCAGGTTGGATAGTGCTTGGAGCAATCTGGGCTACTGGAAGGTGTCCCTGCCCATGGCAGGGGGTGGAACAAGATCATCTTAAAGTCCCTTCCAACTCAAATACTTCTGTGATTCTGTGATTGTGTGCTCCCTGCCTGCACATCTCACACCCAAAGCCAGGCTGGCTCCTCACTTCACTTGGCCCTACGGAAAGGGCTGAGGGACGACAGGGCTGTGCTGAAAATTCAGGTCTGTTGGGGCAGAAGAGACTTCCAGCAAACACCAAACGTGCTCCATGCATGGCAGTGTCAACACCAGGCATGGAGTGTGGCCTTCCAGAGGCTCATCAGCACACCCAGAGCCTCTGTGGACACAGTGGTCTGGCCTGGCCTGAGGACCAGCCTGCTCCACGTGCAGGAATCTTGACCACGTGTAGCACATCTTCAGGATCAGCCCTGGCAAAACTTGCGGGAGGGAAAAGTGGGAATGTGCAAGAAAAACTGACTGGACTTCTGTCTCCAGCAGCAAAGGTCCTACCTGTTCAACAGCCACTTGGGAAAGGACTCAGAGGTCAGTAAAACATGGGATTAGAGGTCCAATAACCATGGGATTAGAGGTCAGTTATCCATGGGATCAGAGGTCAGCTAACTATGAACTCCCAGGGGGAGGGAAGTTGTTATAAAGGCAAATGTTCATGCAACAGCAAAAAGTCTTTCCTAAAAAAGCTGAGGGAATTTGTGGAATCTCCATCCTTGGAGTTAATCCAGACTTGTCTGGACAAGGCACAAAGCAAATTCTGCTGTCTTTAAGTTGTCCTTGCTTTAAGCAAAAGGTTCAACTGCTTCAGAGACCCCTCCCCACCGTGTTATTGTCTGACTTCCCAGAGCAGGGCTCTGTGCAGGGATGTGGTGGGGAGGAATCCTTGCTCTTGGTCCTATCAACCCCCAGATGGGGGAACATTTCCAGTCCCCAAAGGTTTTTGTGTGTGAGGAACAGAGAGAGGACAGGCCCAGCAGGTGAATGGTGGGTGGAACCAGCCAGTGCAGTGTTTAACATTCTCCCTTCCAGCTGTCTGCCTGCGAGGGAATGACTACACCCAGGTACAACAATGGGGATGAGGATACCAGATGCAAATCCTCCCCTTAGGAAACAGCAGGCCTGGCCTGGGGAAGGGTGGGAAGTGGCAGAAGCCCAATTTGGGACAGGCAGCAGCAAAGGGAGCAGAGGAACAGGATGGAATGCTTTCCTCTCTTGGAATTTGTAACATTTTTTTCTGCATTTTCCTTCTGAAACCCAAGACTTGTGTCATTTTTTTCCCCCCATAACATTCTATCAGTGAGCAGCAGAAATTCTTGGATGAAACATGGTAACTGGGGGGACACATTCTCAGGGTGACTTCTGCTGAGAGCTCCATGATTGTTTTTGTTTCCCAACTCCCCAAGAACCTGAGGGCAGAGTGGTGGGGCCAGGGACAGGACCTGCCCCAGGACTCTGCTGCTTCTCCAGGTTCCCTCACATTTTCCAAGAAATCCAAGGGGAGAGGCAAAAGTGATGCCTGAAATCTCCCTTTTCCCACCAAGAAGACACAAAGTGCTGTTGTTTGGCTGCTGTCTCCACATCACGGATCTGCCCACCCACCTCATGTCTCCAAGGACTGTGCTCTGCCAACACCCAACCCCTTCTTTGCCCCAGGTCATCCTCACCTGGGGTGAATCTCTTCTCCTTCTGGTTGTAGAAGCTGTTGTAGGATGAGAACACTACAGGAATAATGGGGACCTGGAAGGGAGACAATCTATAGTGAATATTCACATTTACAGTGAATATTCACATTTACAGTGAATTTTCATGTTTCCCCATCCCTCCTCCAAAATGCAGCTGCTGTTTTCAGGTCAATTCTGCACCTTGCTGATAATCATCACCATCAGCTTCACAGCAGATACTCAGAGGGTTACTGGGATATTTAGATCATTTAATTGTATCACCCCATGTCCTCACCATTGGCTTTTACATTTTCATCTTTGTATTTAAGCCAACAATAGCGGATTGGCAAATTAGGATGTGCCTGGGCAGGTCCAGGGCTCTTGTCAAGACCCTCCCTACATTTTTTTTCCCCAACCTGTCAGGAAGGTTTTCCACTTTTCCCAGAAACAGCCCCATCCTGTGCCACCCACAAACTCCTCGTGGGCTCCTGGGTGCGTGTTGGATCCACGGGGAAACCAGGGACCAGGAGCCTGCTTTGCTGGTGGACCGTGGCAAGGCAAAGCCCACCCCAAGGGGCAGGAGGCAGGTGGTCTCACCTGGGCTTTCACAGCCAGCTGGAAGGCCCCACGTTTGAAGGGCAGCATGGAGCCTCCGTGGTTGCGAGTTCCCTCGGGGAAGATCAAGATGCGCAACTGCAGCAGGAGGGAGAGGATGTTGAGATGGAGGCACCTCCAGGTGCTGCTCTGAGCCACCACGATCCCCTGGGACTGCTCTGTGTGCTCCTGACCTCCCCTCCACGGACACACAATGCACTGAACCCACCAGGGATGCTTTCACTCTGCTCTGCTCAGCGCCCAGCCTGGAGACAGCGATCCCTTTCCAACCACACCAAGGCTTGTGTTTTCCAGAGGCTCCTCCCCAGACTCACATTGTCCTTGTGCAGGGACTGTGCCACCTCTGTCAGGGTGTTGATGGAGCCCTCCCTGTCCTTGCGGTCGATGAAGATGGTCCCCACCAGCCAGCACGCCAGGCCGAAGGTGCCCAAGTACAGGATCTCCTTCTTGGCAATGGGCACACAGCGGTGTGGCAGGATCTCCATCAGTGCTGCAAGGGGACAACGAGGGCAGGACAAGTTGTCATCTGCACTCAGAGTTGCCCTAGATACTGGGTTACAGCCCTCTGCCCTGGGAGATGCCATCCCTGCAGCTTCATTGACCCTTAGAATCCCTGGGAATGGGATCCTGGGGATCTCCAGACCAACCACAGGGTTAGAGGAGGACTATTGCTGGCACTGAAGGAGAGCAGCTATGACACAGCTGTGGTCAGCTGAGAGTCTTGCCCTCATTCCTTGGGTGAAGCTGATGTAGCTTGAAAGTATCTCTAATACCCTGGAGATCAGACCTGT
This sequence comes from Corapipo altera, assembly GCF_003945725.1. Lineage (NCBI taxonomy): Eukaryota > Metazoa > Chordata > Aves > Passeriformes > Pipridae > Corapipo > Corapipo altera. The sequence continues at coordinate 144,486 of NW_020885062.1, read as the reverse complement.
CTCCAGTACCCTGGAGATCAGACCTGCCTCTAATATTCTGGAGATCAAACCAACCTCTAATACCCTGGAGATCAGACCTGCCTCAATACAATGGAAATCAGCCCTGCCTCTAATACCCTGGAGACCAGCCCTGGTTCCAATACTCTGGAGATCAAACCTTCCTTTAATACTCTGCAGATCAGACCTGCCTTTAATACCCTGGAGATCAAACCTGCCTCTAATACTTTGGAGATCAAACCTGCCTTTAATACTCTGGAGATCAAACCTGTCTTTAATACTCTAGAGATCAAACCTGCCTTTAGTACTCTGGAGATCAAATCTGCCTCTGATACTTTGGAGATCAGACCTGCCTTTAATACCCTGGAGATCAAACCTGCCTCTAACACCCTGGAGATCAGCCCTGGCTTGGGTCTGGCTGGTCAAGGACTGTGTAACAGCCACTCCTGCCCCTCTGCCTGTGGCACTTGGGAACTGGTACAACCCACCCCTCCAAACACCTGGGGCCAGGAGCAGGAGGCAGGATCAGCACATACCCAGAATGTCAAGGGAGGTCTGGTGGTTCAGCACCAGCACAAAAGGTTTCTTAGTCCTGAGGTTCTCCTTGCCCTTCACCACTATCTGGATACCAAAGATGTATTTGAGTGGCAGGGCCAATGTGCGAAAAAACCTGGAAAAGAGGAGCCAAAGAGATGATGAAATTTGGATAAAACACTGCTCATCCAAACCATCCCACATCAGGAAGTGCTCCTGTTTCTCCACAGACCCAGATTTGACCCAGAACTTGGAGAAGAGCAATTAGTGTGCCTCTGCAGCTTATCATTTCGTTAGACAACATAGATCAAACTATCAGGTTTCCTTCCAGCCATGCAAGACCAATGGTCCAGCAACCACAGCTACAGAAATTCCATGGATCAACCAAATATCCCAATTCACAGCACACCTTCATACTCTGTTTCCCTGCCCACCTTGCTGGATCAAACACAGGCTGCAATAAGCTGTGCCTAACTCTGCTATTGCCCAGGCTGTGCAAAGAGAGAGGTTTGCCTCTAGCTGCAATTCTAGGAGCCATATTTTAAGAAGTATTGGTAAAATGAAATAAAAAAAAAATAGTAAAAGTTGGGCACCAAAGTAAAGAAGTGAAGCAAATTTTTCAAAGCAAGGGGCTGATGCTCAGTGAGGAGATCTGGATTCCTGCTGGAGCACAGGACAGTGGAGCAGTAAATCCTGCCTCTGCAGCACTTCAGAAGGGCACAAGAATTACAGTGACATGCAGCAGAGTCAACTTCTCATGCTCACTCAGCACACACCCCAAGTTCCTGGTGCCCACCCTGCTGATGACACCTGTACCCCCACCAGGCAGCCCCCAGGGGAGTCTGCAGCTCGTTGTGGAGCCTGGAGAGAGGGGATGGGCAGCAAGGGGATGGGGCTGAGGGACTGCCAGACCTGGGGACACTGCTGCCATTGCAGTGGTGAGGACACCAGTGACAGTGCAGGTGCCAGCAGTGCACTGTGGCAGTGTCTGCTCATGCCCACTCAGGCGGGCACAGGCTCACAAGGGAATTAAGGAAGAGAAGAGCACCTGCAGTGGCTTTCACAACACAGCTTGGGAAGGGAATGCTCAGCCACAGGGAGGGAAATACAGCTCCAAAGACCAGATAAAAAAGTTTTAATAAAAACAGCAACTTATTTTGCCTGTGTATTTCATGCAGGTAGTTGGCATTACCTACTCTGGCAAATCAATGTCACCTTTTCCATCCTTTCCTTCCGTAATTCGTTCTTTGTTCTATCAACCCAAACCCAATATTGAATCTCACACCCCTCCATCGAATTACAGGGTCTGTCATCTCCCCACACCACCACATAACTAATTCCTCCCCCCACGCCCCAGCTCCCAGGACCCTCCAAAACAAAGCACTGGAGAGTGTGGACTCTATCAATGCCCCGAGCAGAAAGAAGCCATGGACCACTCACGTCGTGTTCTCCACGTTCCGTCCACGAGGAATACTGAGGATAACAACCCCAATGCTTATGGTAAAGAACCACAGTTTGTAGAAGGTCATCTTGCAGAAGAATCTGAATGCAGGTTTCACCTGGTAAAGGACCAGAAACACGACGAACAGGCAAGTGAATGGGTAGTGAAGGAGGAAAAACTCCATCCTTCCAGCCCGGAGCGTGCTCACCGAGCAGGGAACGAGTCACCAGCTCCCGGTGTTGTGGAGCAGAGTTGAGACTCCCTGGATCAGCTGCATGTGGGTGGTGCACAGCTGGAAGGAGGTTTGGGAGCGATGCTGCAGCAGGGCTGTGCTCCCTGCTCAGAGCTCAGCTCGCTGTGGGAAGCTGGTTTAGCAAGGACACACCAGCAGCTCTGAGTAGGAGTTGGGTGGCAGGAGGGGCAAACACGCAGTAGCAAAGCTGCCTGGGGGCAAGGACTGGGTGAATCTGGGCTGGAATGTACCTGGAGAGCCAGCCTCCCTTCTGGGGGGCTCTGGGCATAGGAACCCTGAGGACTTTTAAGAAAATCTCTAGTGGGAGGGAGCGGGATGTGTCGGACAGCAGAGACCCTGCCCAGAGGCACCGTGGGTTTAGATGGGATATCGGGAAGAAATTCATCCCTGTGAGGGCGGTGGGGCCCTGGCACAGGTTGCCCAGAGAAGCTCTGGCTGCCCCTGGATTCCTGAAAGTGTCCAAGGATGAGGCTTGGAGCAACCTGGGCTAGTGGAAAGTGTCCCTGCCCATGGCAGGAGGTGGAATGAGATGAGCTTTAATGTCTCATCCAACCCAAACCATTCCATGATTTTGTGATTCTGTGACCCCAGGCTGTCTCACCTGAACTTCACCAACTGAGCTGGCTGCAAGATGTCCAGGAAATCAGAAACTGCTGTTATGGAGGAGACACAAAAGGAAAACCAGTGATGCAAGCACCACACATTCAGAAGGCATCGGAGGGACCAAGCTGAGCAACTGGACATTCCGCATGTAGAGTGGAAAAAGTGGGAAAAGTGCCACAAATCGAGACCAGAAGATAAACAAAGCAAGAGCAGCTCCTCCAAAGGTTTTCATGGCCAGAGGTAGGCAGGCGTTCAGGCAACATCTGCATAAGGAGGGAGTGAAGTGGGAAAATGCAGGTTTATCCTGGGACTGCTCCAACTGCATTCCATCTCCTAAAACCACTGCCTGAAAAGGGTCTTTGCAATGGATGGAACGACTGTGCTGGAAAAGAAACCTTGTGTGATTCATCATCTGCATGACAGGCCTTGCTCTAGCACTTCAGAGGAGCAACAATATTAAATAACTGATATTTAATGGCATTGAATTCCAGCCAGGACTGAAAGCTGCAGATTCTAAAAAGAAAATACTCCGAGGACCCATGAAACCATGTTGACCATCACCTGCAACCTAAAGAACAAGGTCAACCCCCCCAAGACAATAAACTGGGTAAGAATGTGTGATATTTCATTAAGAAACATGATAATAAAAAAAGGCATTGCCTGTACCCTCTGCTCCTGTGGCTAATCCAGGGACCATTCTTCTGTCTTTCATGGACAAACTGGAGAGGAGTAACTGCAGCCTCACTGCTCAGCTCTCCCAGGGCTTCCCTGCAACCACAGCAGAGGCATCCAAAGGTTTTCCCACAGCCTCTGCATTGTCCCTGCCCCAGCACATGGAAAAGACAAGCATCCCACGTCCCACATGGGATCATGGCACCAGGACCCTCTGTACTGGTGCTGCAGAGACCAGCTCCTTTTGGAATTGGTTTATAGAGACCAACCACAGTTGCTTCGGGCTTCTCCAAGGTCTGATCCAGCAAAGAGTTCCCTTCCTAATGCCTGTTAACCTCTCCTATATCTCATCAGTATAAATTATGGCCTTTTGCAATTGGGGGAAGGTTGATTTGCTCACAACTGGTTCATCCTGACCTGCCAGGAGAGAGGTTCCTAAAATGTAACCCCAGTGAAAGGAGTGTAGTGACTGTCCTGCAGGGATGGATGTGGCTCCCAAACCAAGCCGTGTTCAGGTTCCTGCTGCAGGAAAACCTCTGACACAACCCTGCACACCCAAACCCACCCAGAATGTCTATGGACAAGGGAGTGTGTGAGTTCACAAACCACTGAAAAGCTTTTTTGAAGTCACTGATAGCAATTTTAAAAGACTTTCACAGAATCACAGAATCATTTTGGTCGGAAAAGACCTCCAGGATCATCGAGTCCAACCTGTGACCAATCCCCACTTTGTCAACCAGCCCAGAGCACTGAGTGCCACCTCCTGTTGTCCCTTGGACACCCACAGGGATGGGGACTCCACTACCTCCCTGGGCAGCCCATTCCAGTACCTGACAACCCTTTCCATGAAGAAATTTTCCCAATATCCAACCTAAACTTCCCCTGGTGCAGCTTGAGGCCATTTCTTCTCATCCTGTCCCTTGTTCCCTGGAAGCAGAGCCTGTCCCCATCCCCGGCTCCCCCCTCCTGTCAGGGAGTTGGAGGGAGCAAAGAGCTGTGATCTGGGGCTTCCAAGAGCTGGTGAGTGTCTCTGATGGGAAAAGCCAGGGACACAAAGCAATAATAAAAACTGTGCCATTCCCAATTCACCACGGAGAGACCGTGAGCTCAGGTCTGACACAACATTTAGGCTCCAAAGCCACAGACACCAAAATCCTCAGCTGTAATTTTGCTCTGTCGCAAACATCCCCAGCACCTGGATCCACCCCACTTCCATTTCAAAAGCAGGCAGCTCTTACCTAACCTGCAAGGTGTTTTCTGAAACTCCAGCTCTAATGTAGTTTCCAGTTCCCAGACTAAGCCCAGTTAACTCCCTTTCGCCCCTGGGTCTTTGCACCTTTTCCACAATCTGGCTTAAGTGAAGCTGAGATAGGGAGAGGAGGGACTTGCTCATACCCTGAGCTTTCATCACTCAGGTTTAATGACTCTCCTACTCTCCAACTCTGCTCAGCCACACATTGGCCAGAAGAGAGAGGAGGAGGCAGGGAAAGGGATCTAATCTGATGGGAAAAGGCAAAGAAAATTGTCTTGTTCACCATGAGCAAATGAAGGCTCAAACCAAAATGTCCCTGGGAGAAGGTGCTGAGCGGGATGGACTCGGGATGGACATCCAGCTTTGAGCTGCAACAGCTGCAGGTGGGAAAGAAAGTCAATGAGAGGCCCTGACAGAGCCAGGAGGGAGAACTGAACTTCTGAAACCTTCAGCAGAGGCTGAGCAGGACAAACAATCCCACCCCAGCTCCTGCAGGATGAATCCCCCACTTCAGCAGCTCCACCAGCCCGGGCAGGGACGTGCCGGGCATCCCGTGGCACAGCCCCCCTCCTGCTGCACCAGCATTTCATGGCTTTGATCAGGCAGTTTGATCAAGTTGATAAACCAGATCAAAGTGCCCAGGTTTCATCTTTGTGCTTGGCTAAAACCGGGAAAATTGGCTCCCTGTGCTTCGTGCACACAGAGGGATCGTGGGTGGGTTTGAGCCACTTCCTCCCCCACAGGGGGAGTTGCTGAAGTCAGCAGGTAATGAGCAAGACTTTCTCTGTTCCTGAGGGGCTGAGCAGACACAGGTGGGTGTTATTTGACAACTGAGAGGAGAAAACCAAAACTGGAGAGCCCAGGACACCCCCAACGCAGTCGGGCACCCCACACCAATCACTGTTGACTCCCTTGTAGCTCCGGCACCAGGAGCTCACCCGGGGACAGAGGGGACTTCTGCCCTCTCCAGGGCATGGCTGGTGCCTTTGGCTTTCCAAACGTGCCCTGGATGGTGTTTCCCAGCCTACACCACCCTCAGCCCCTCCACCCTGACCGGCAGCAGTTGGTCTCCATCCCTCTTCTTCCTCTCCAAGGTTCTCACAGAGACTCTTCCCATTTTGGGAATGATAAGGAGGAATTGTTGCCAAGTATTTGTTGGAACTACCTCCTGGCCCGGCCCTTACATGGTTCCATGTCACACAGGAGGTGGGGTCAGAGATTTCTGCAAGAAATTCTTTCTTTCATTGACAAAACACAGGTTCTGGAGCTGTCTTTTCCCAACATTCCCATAGAAATCCTATCACCATCCTCCACTCACCTGTGGCTACTACACCTCTTACAAAGTGCATGGAACATTTTGGCCTCAGCCCAAAACTGCAGTTTATTGAGCAATAACAGGAATATAACAGGCTATAGAGGGAGGAGAAAATGAGTTTCATCCCTTTCAGGAAAAGATATTGAGAGGACAAAGCTGGAGTGAAACCAGAGTAGCTTTTACTTTCTTGTGTGTTTAGATTGTTCTTATCTTTGCCAGGACACATCCCACCTGCTCCATAGCCCAGGGATAAGTCACTCTGGCTTGTGCCAAGCTGCAGGAATAATTTGTCACAGATTTCTGTCTTAATGCCTTGGACATTCTGGACTAAGGGCACAAAAATGATGAGAAAACAGTTCTCTCCACGTGGACAATTCCTTAATTCCATATTGGAACAAAACCTGACACAGGGCATTTTAGACAAGCCTGGTTTGGGGTGAAGGACAGCTGCTTCTGCTTCCCTCAGGGGCACCCTGACACTAGGAGATCTTCTCTGGAAACTAAAGGATGTCTTATTTTAAACAAAAAAAAAATTGGAGAGCAAGAATCAGCTGCCATTCCAATACCCTGGATATTTCTGGTGGGGGTTGCAAAATTTGAAAGTAGGGTCCAAACCATGTGCTGGTAAAACAGTGTGTGGTTCTGTGGACCAAACCAGCAGCTGGTGTGATTTGGAATCAGCCTCTGGAGAACTCATTTCACTTGGCTTTGTGATATTGAGTGATTTCCCAGATGTGGGATATCTACTCATGAAGTTTTTTCTTTCCATCCCACTGGAAAGGCTTCATGCAAACTAAGCTGAGTAAATGACAGTAACAGTGCAGGCAGTAAAAGCATGAAGCCAGTAAAAAATAATAACAAATCCCACCATCTTCCCAAGTCCAAACTTCTGGGGAATCCTCAGTGTTCAGCATTTAAAGTCACCAGAATCTTCTTCTAGAGGAGATAAAAACCAGTGTGTTAACAGAGAAGGACCTGCCATATCTGTGGATTCATTTCCACGGGTTAAGCTGGAAAAGAGGGATTGATAACTGGAATTACGAGAGCGTGACAGGGCCTGACTGTCAGCAAAGGAAGGATGATGTTCTGTTAGGAAAAGGTATGGCACTGGAGCAGTCTACCTTTCCCAGGGGAGAGCCACCCTTCCCTACATCTACTTCCCAAGGACTTCAGAGAATCTGGAAGGAAAACATTAAAGATCAAAATTTTACAAATCCTGAAGGCAGAGGGAAATAATGGAAATACAGGCAAAAGCTATACAAGCAGAGACCAAATTCCAAGATCCCTTCCTTAGAGTGGGAATCTCTGTTCCAATGAAGAGCTGCTTTTGGCCTGACCAGGATGTGCTGACAGATAGCTCAGAGCTGTGCTACAGAGAGGCCAAGCAGCTGGACAGACAGACAGACCAGCCTTCCCAATTTGGGCATTGTTTTCCATGCAGAAAAACATGGGAATCAACAGCAAAGACCTAAACTGAAAGGTCTTCTAGTCAGAAAAAATCACACAATCCCAAATGGGTCAGACTGGAAGGCACCCCAGTGGGTCACTGGTGCCACCTCCCTGCTCAGGCAGGGCCAGCCCAGAGCACAGGGCACAGGATTGTGTCCAGAGGGCTCTGGAATATCCCCAGGGAGGAGACTCCAGCCCCTCCCTGGGCAGCCTGTTCAGAGCTGGGGCACTGCCCAGGGAAGAAGTTCTTCCTCCTGTCCAGCTGGAGCTTCCTGGGCATCAGTTCCTGCCCGTTCCTGCTGTGCCATTGCTGGGCCCCCCGAGCAGAGCCTGGGCCATCCTCTGCCCCCTCCCTGCAGCCCCTGACACACGGTGGGAGGTCCCCTCTCAGTGTCTGCTCTGGAGGCTGAACAGCCCCAGCTCCCTCAGCCTTTCCTCAGAATCCCAGAACAGGGTACTTGGCTTGGTCTTGCACTGCCAGGGCTGGAAAATCTGCACTTTGGAGGAGCCACTCCCAGTGCACCTGATAAAATGGAGAGTCCAAACATGCCCCAGGGGTGTACCTGGCACACAGGCCCAGAGCCCCATCAGGCAGCTCTGGTTGAAGCCCCTGGCTCTGGTTCTCTCCCGTGCCTGCAGGCAGGAGCTCTGGGAAGCTCTTACCTTGCTCTTTGGTGCACGGCGACTTCCAGGGTCTGAGGTCCAGCTTTGGGATCTGACTGCAGCTCACAAAGTGCTTGGGGTACCTGTTAGCCCTGAAGATGTGCCTTGAAACTTTAGTGATGCCGGTGTTGTCACAAATTATTCGTGACAGGGAGATTTTGGCCAGTGCACGGCGTTGCTGAGGAGTGAAAACCCCGGGGTTCTCCCACCAAAACCTGCAGGAGAAACAAGTACACACAACAGATTTTTGCCTTCTGGCTTCTTCACATTCAGGACTCCCACATTAACACCAATAACACAGTTGTGTTGCCAAGAACAAATTCAAATTTCTGTTATTTAAATCAAGAGCCCTGACTCACCAGCTGGATAATTTAATTTGCCTTTTTTTTTTTTTTTTTTTTAACCCATGGACTTATAATAAAGCTGCAATTGAATTAATTGCCCTGTGTTCCCTCAGATGAGGCACAGGCTCCTCTTTCAAATAGGAAAGGCTGCACAGACTCTGGTTACAGCCACATGATTGCCGTGCTGGAACCAGCCCTGTAATTACCCATTTTTTTTTAAAGAAAGCACTTGTTTCCTGCCATAAGAAGAGGATTTCTAGATGTGCAATGGACTGTTTGCCTCTAAGCTCCCAATACTGGGGTCTGAGCTCGTCCTAAGTCTTTCTAGGCAGAACTGTTTCCCAGAAACAGGGATTGTGATGCCATTTCCAGGCAATCTTGCTTCAGAAATGCAGCTTAACATAGGGCACTGCTGCACCTGATGCCCCTGAGCAACCTCAAGGAGGAAGAGGAATTCAGGGATGTTCAAAGCTCAGTGCTGCTGAAGGGATTTTGGTTGACAAGGAAACCCCAACCCACATCTTGGTGCAAGCAAAGACCAAACCCTGCTACACATCAGATCACGGGATTCCAGCTCAGAACTGGAAAGAAGAAACAGTGAGAAATCACCTCCAAGACCCCTGAGAAGTACAGAAGACACTGAGATGGACAAAAATGTGTATTGCAAGCTCAGAATCTGGGAAGTGAGCAGGTGTTTGAGTTTTGCAGGCGCAGCAGGGAGGGGACAGGGATGCTGCCAGCGCTGGGGGAGCAGCTTGGCCTGAGCTGGGACCCAACCAAGAGAGAACATTTCACCTCTTTTACTCCCTAAAAAGCCTGGAAGTGTGTCAGTCCTTCAGCACTATCCCTTGGTCTGCAGGTGAAGTTTCAAAGCTCCCCAAAGCAGGAACCACCACCTCAGCAGATGCTGAGCAGTTGCTTCCAGTGCAATATGTTTGGACCTGACAGATCTTGCTCCAACTGGATGAAGTCAATCAGTCCAGATCCTGGTTTTCCCACCTTTAGAGCTGTACCTGTTTCTCTTGCTAAGGTTTTTGTCTGTTCCCCTTCCTGCTGGAGGGAGCTGCTGGTTGAAGACACAGTAACACCTTGAGAGCACTGATCTGAGGGAGGAAAAGAGCTCCAACATTCCCACATGGAGAAGGGCAACCCAGTTTGCACAAGTAATGACTGGTAGTGAACAGGCTGAGAGTGAAAACACTCGGCTGGGAAGGGATCTTAGCCCAGGATCTCAACCATTAAACAGGGAACATCATCAGAAAGGGAAAGAAACGTTTGGAGTAGTAGTGAAAAGAAGAGCAATAAACAGCTGGAAGTTTCCAAATCTGCCTAAAGAAATCTCCATAAACTCCAGCCTCTCTGTCCTTTGGGGTTGGGATTACCAGCTCCCCCTCTTACCTGTCCCCATCACGGATGTTCCTGAACTGGGTGCCAATGAGACAAGCCATGAGAGGCCCAACTCTGCCTCCCTCCACAAAGGGCTCTGCAAGGGCCCCAATCCAGATGTCAATATTATTGGGGGTCCCATAGAGCTGTAGGAACTTCCTGGCCAGATCCCGATTCCTCAACACTCGACCAAGGGACTTCACTCCAGAAGGCTGTGAGAGCCCACAGAATCTTCTCCAGGAGTTGTAACCTGCGAGTGGTTGGGTATCAGAGACAGATCAGTAACGTGTTACCACCCCCTGGAAAAACCTTATCCTCTCTTTCCCAAAGCTGGGACACAGGTAGGGCCCCAAAATGTTTAAAGCATTTTTTTTTTTGTTTCTGCTAATGCCATTGACTTCCCACTCCTCCAGAGCCAGTTCCTCCTGCCTGGCCTTTCAATGCTGTTTTGGGAGGGTTGTGACTTTTCAGGTGATCTTTGCTGGTGGGAGATGTTCCACCACCTTCCAGTCACATTCTGTTCCACTCAGCAGGGATGCAGCTGATGTTGCCTTCAACCTGGACAAGATGCTGATGGTCCCTCCTTCTGAACAACAGGACAGTGGCCAAGTGCTTCCCCAGAGCTGGTCCCTGTATAGTCACAGGGACAAGCCATCCCACACCACACAGCCCAAGTTACTTCAGCCATCAGACTTTGCCTGCTGGATTAATTTTTCCTGTACTGCAAACAGCCAAAAATCCACTGGGCCACAACTGGTGCATAATTCTGCTCCTTGGTGGACAAAAAACCTCTGCTGTGAGCACAGAATGGTTTGGGTTGGAAGCCAAAACATTAAAGCCCATCTTGTTCCACCCCCTGCTATGGGCAGGGACACCTTCCACTAGCCCAGGTTGCTCCAACCTGGCCTTGGACACTTCCAGGGGTGGGGCAGCCACAGCTTCTCTGGGCAACCTGTACCAGGACCTCACCACCTGAACAGGGAACAATTCCTTCCTAATATTCCATCTAAACCTACTGTCCTGTGTCTAAAAACTGGGGAGAATTTGGAGAAGAAGACACAGCTTATGGTGCTTAGTGGTGGATGACACCACTATCAAATAATTCCAGGAGACTGAGAATTTTCTTCATCCAAAAGTCAATTAGGAAGGTTGTTTTGACCTTGCTGTGCCATCCCCATCTTTATGGTTGACTAATACCAGGAGTACAGCAGAACTCAGGGTGGCTGAGACCCAAAGCTAACCACACATTCACCAATTCAGAAACTCACTAATTCACAAATTCAGAAATACATGTGACTTCCACTGTGGCAGGTCTGGAGTCAGAGCTAGAAACTCAGGATCTGTGGTTCAGAAGAGGTTCTGCACAATGATGTTCCTACTTTAAGCATGGAAAAATCACAGCCTTCTGTTTCAGCCAAGGCAGAGCAATCCTGTGACCTGGCCATGCCCCTGGATGTGCTGCAAAGCCTCCGACTGGGCTTCAAACCTGTGGATCCAGCTCACTTTTCATCACAGTTTCAAAGGATTTACTGACACAGCAGCTCCAGGCCCTTACATCAGACTAATAACAGTGTTGGGCAATGACCCACCAGGAGCCAGCTGTGGAGTCCCACCAACAATCTATTTCTCAAGAGCATCTTGCAATGCCATTACACTGGTTCTGCTCCTTGCAGAGCCCTGAGAGTGGTTCTGACATGCCTTTTGTTCTGGGACACGGTCTTTGTAGAGAAATTACCATGAGGTTTTCCTCACATATTGGAATCTGCTCTTCCAGTCACGTGTGGCTGGGCTGGACCACTACAGATGCTTGGAGAGAAGCCATGGGGGACTTCTGGCCCTAATTCCACTCCTGCAAACTTGTTGCTGAAATACTTCACCAACTTTTCTATTTGAAAAACACGAGTCAGTCCCTGAACAGCAAACTTTGGGCTGTGCAATGCCCTGTGTTCTGCCTCATGTGTCTCCTCCAGCTTCATCCAGGCTCTGCCTGCATTGCCCAACCTCCACCCACTTACCCGTGGTCGTCCAGAAACAAGGAAAAGGTTTGGGAAAGAGCATCAGGGAATCACAATCCTGAGTTGGAAGGCACCCACAAGGATCAGATCCAGCTCCGAGGTAATTTCAGTCAGCCATGGGCTGGAGATGTTTCTCAGTGCCCAAGCAGAAGTGCCTGATTTCCATGTCCTTGGGCAGCCCTGCTCCCACAGCCAGCTCACCTGGCAGGCCGTGGTCTCTGCTCCGCTGCATGTTGAGCGCGGCCAAATCAAAGCCAATCCTCTCCACCTGCTCAAAGAGCCTGTCCCGCAGCTCATCCACCACCATCTGCTGCTGCGTCATCAGCTTGGCCTGACTGGCCATCAGGTTCCGCAGGTAGGGATCGATCCCACCTGGAATGGTGACACAGGGACGTGTGAGCAGGGCGGGGAGACCGGCGGGTGTGTAACAGGCTCGAGAGAGCTGAGCACGGCTTGTATTTAATGATAAGCTTCTGCTATGTGAGAATCAGTTTTCCTGCCCTCAAAGAATTAGAAAGTGCTTTGAATAATGTTCTTGGAGGCGACAGCAATTAAGGGATCAAACCATGAGCTCCGTAACATGATGGGCTGCACTTGACTACAGGGAACAGCTCTGTTGGGAAAACTCTGGCTGGTTGAAGAGGTCATTTAATACAAAATAGATTTAATACAAAGTGCTTTTAAATTTGGCTGAAGCAGGAGCTCATCCAGAGAGGGCAGAAAAGGCTGAGTGAGATAAACTCACTGCAAGAAAGGTTTTACCTTTTTGAAGGATCCTCCAGACAGCAAAGAAGGAGGTTCCCAGTCGAATTTCGGGTGTTATGGGCTTGTAACTCTCATTTAGGCGACCCACAGTGGGGGGAACTGAAGCGTGGGCGAAGCGAAAGGCCAGGGTGAAGACGTTGGATATCCGAGGATCCACAAACTCGTTGTAGCCCCGGTAATGAGGAATCAGATGCCGGAACCTGCATCCCAACAGGAGAGGCAGGTAGTCCCTGTAGGTTATGATCTAGGGGGAAACAAGGAGAGGATGAACCATCAGTGTCTTGGCCGTCGGGTTCTGCAGAAGCAAAGTTGTTGTTCGTGTTGTCAAACGACAGGAGCTGTCACATGGAGCTGCTCTGATGGGATTGATGGACCACCCCAGGGCCAACCCGCCTTTCACCTCACCACACCTTCACCCAGCTGCTCTGGCAGCCCAGTGGGGATCCTCCCTGCCACTGTGGAGGGACGTTTTTGTTTCTCCACAAAACCTCTTCTGCAGCTGTCCATGTGCAGCTCCAGACACGGACACAGGCACTGCAGGGCACTGCCCACGCTCCTGCTTTCTCCGGCCAGGCATGGAGGGATCTCCACACCCTCTAACACTGAGGAGCAGGGAGCTGGGTGAAAACACAGCGTGGACACGCCAGGATCACCAGGGAGCACGGACACTGCTCGTGCCTGATCCACACACACCCTCTGCCCCCTGATGCTCAGCACTCCGGTGTCCCCAGACACGGCCTCCGTTCCTCAACGCTTTGATAGGTCAGAGCAAGATAATAATAGGTTGGACTCAATGATCTCAGAGGTCTTTTCCAACCCAATTGATTCTGAGAATGCCAAACCCTCCCAAATATTGTCTCCCATCAGCCAGGCAGAACTGCACCCTGAGATGGCAAAGATAACACTGGCAGCGTTGGCACATGGGATGACACCACACACGGGCAGCCCCGAGAGCCCTCCCATAGCAGAGGACTCCAACCCTGCCCTCATGTCTCTCTGAGATATTGAGGAAGTGCCACAATACAATTAAAAAAAATAATAAAAAAAATCTGTGTCAGGAGGAGAAAATGGATTAATTTTCTGAAAACTGCAGGAAGATGAAACCACTGATGTCAACACGGCGATGGAGATGATGCTTTTAGGACAACCCTTTGAGTCTCTCCACATTGCCTTACCTAACGTGTTTATCCAAAAATACTATAATATTTAAATTGACAGTTAAAAAAACTTAAACATTTTGATATTCCTGGTTTTTATTGCTTGTCAAGCCAGCTAAGAAGACAAGTTTCCAACTAGGTCTGACTAAGAGAACTCCATGTCTCCTTCTCATAAGAACCAGCCTTTTGTGTTGTCTGTGAAACCTCATCTGGCTTTGAAGCTGGTCCTGCTCCAAATTGGAGGCTGCACAAGAGACCTTGAGAGGTCCTTCCCAAGCACAGAAATATTTTTATGACCCTCAGATCTTGTTCAGGGTGAAGTCTGGGGTGCAGCACAGTCCCAAGGGGCTCTTTGCCCCAGAGGACAGAGGAACACCGTGACAGGCTGCACCCACCAGCACATGGGGCTTCTTCATAGGATACCAGAATGGTTTGGGTTGGAAGGCACATGAAAGATGATCTCATTCCAGCCCCCTGCCATGGGCAGGGAATCATTGAGAGGAGGAGACTGCCAACCCAGAGGAATTTTAATCTGAATTTCTAGCACCATTTCTATCAAGTACCAAACACTGGTTAGAAAAACTTTTCCTCTGACTGCTCTGCCTGTTTCTCAAACAAAAAAGTGCAGTTAGAAACCACCAAGCAATTTTTGAATTTAACAGCAAAGGAACATCCCAGATCTGGGGGGGACCCCTCTGTGCTTGTTATTTCAGGGATCTCTGTGTGATTTTGCCTTGGTTGAAAGGGGCTGTTGGAAAGAATTTGGGCCTTTGCACCCCAAAAACCTCACATCCTTTGGCCACCCCATCCCAACAGAGCCTCTCACATTAATGCTGTGAGACTACAGGCAGAGGCAGCCTGTGTGAGATGGTACCTGGATCATGGCTCCCAGGATCTTTCGTGCCTCCTGGTAGAGTGTCTCATCATCCCAGTGGGGATTGAGCCTCCTCAGCTGCCCGGCCAGGCGATTGTGCTCCCGCACGAAGAGCGTGTGCATGCAGGCCAGCTCCAGCATCTCGCTGGCTCTGGTGTCACCTAGGAGGGTCACAGCTGAGTGGCAGTGCCCTGTGCCTGGCTGCTTCCCACTGGAATGGGAATATCCCACTGGGAAGTGTGCACAGAGCAATTTTTAGATGTGTGGAGACCTGCGCTGTGGAGAAAACGGGGGAGAAACACAGAGGAGGAGGAGGAGGAGAAGGAAAGCGAGGTTGGAGCACCCAGGATTGGGCAGCACCAGGGAAAAGCCAAATTTCTGCTGAGGCAGCAAAAGCCAAGATGCCACCGTGGTTGGGCTCAGCATCGCAGAGAGATGGGGAGTGTTTGTTTCAATAAAGGGCTGGAGCATTTACTTAAGTAGTTAAATACAAGTAGGTGTTATCCAGGCTCCCATATCAGAGAGACATCAGAGCTCTCACAGTTAAGAGAGAAATGTAAAATGGGCAGAGGGAAGCCAGGAGGGCTCTGAAAGTCAGAAGGTCTCCTTCAAACCAGCTGAAACTGCGGCCAAAGCAAGATGACAGTCCCAAACAAGCTCCCTGGGGAGGAAAAGTGAAAGCTAAATGAGTCATAACTCGAAGGAAGAAATTACAAACAGCAGCACAATGAAACATCAAATCCTCTTCAAACATCTGGGGCAGGAAACCCAAGAGCAAGCAGGTGATGGAAGGATAAAGAAGCACTCAGAGAAAAGCAAATGTCGCGTTCAGTGCCCTTGTCCCATAGTAAATAGAGGGATTTACTCCTGCTCCCAGCACAGAGCCCTTTTCATCCACTGTCAAAGGCTCCCTGTGAGGGGCTGCGGAAGGACAAACAAAAGCAGCTCTGTGAGGTTTCCATGAGCAGAATTCACTCAGCCAGGGCTTCCAACAGAGCTCCAGGAGGCAACGCTGAGCCCTGGTAGGCGACAGCACATGTGAAATTCCCCCAGTTCTCAGGGACCGGAAAAGTCCCAAATAAGACACTGAATTTTCAAAGACACTTCTGAACCAGCCATGAATGCATTGATGGGAATGTTCCAGCTATGGAACAGGAACTGCCCCTGCAGTCCAGAGGGCTGGAAAGTACCTGATATTTCCACCTTGGAAAGTATCTGATATTCCTGCTCTGCTCCTCACTGGGCATCTGCCTTTGGCCACAGGTCCCACGTGGTCATCACCAAGGGGAGCAGGTGAAGACATGGAACAACAGATGGGACAGACACAGAGGTGTGAGAGGCTGGAGGGAGCACAAAACACCAAAAACTTCAGAGGAGGAGCTGGAGGATGGCATCAAGCAGAGGTGTCCCACCAGTCCCACCACCAGGTCCTGATGGTATCCAAGGACCTTGGGGATGCTGCACAGGGGATCTTGGACACGATATACAGGGGGCCAAGGGAATAGAAAGCAGCTCCACAGCTGATGAGATCTGTTGTGCCCTCAAGTTTTCTCCAACAGTGCCAGAGCTGCTCAGCCTGGCAGAGCCAGCAGAGCCAGGAGGTCCTGCTTCCAAAAGAAAAAGACCAGGGAGCGAGACACTAATCCACAAAGTGTGTGAGAAATGTCCCTGTTGGGGTTCCCCAGGCTTGGATCCTCACCAGCAGGGCCAGGGAGAAGGGAGTAATGCCCAGGGTCCGAGGGGTCACTTCTCTCTCTGTGAGCTGAGGACGGGAGAAGATGGTAAAGGGCAGCAGGTAGGAAGAGAGTGGTGGCTGTGCAGTGATGTGGCTGGAAGGGGGACACAGATCTGGGAGGCTGTTTGGATTTGGGAGCCTGTGCCCAGGATCAAAGGAGTTCTTTGCGGTTGAAGAAGTGATCAAGGGGATACCAAAATCATGACACATGTTAAATGAAGCCAGAGCCTACCCTGATGGACTGTCCTGGCTCCCAGTGCACCCCCAGCCTTCTCAGTGGTGGGGACACATGTTAGAAGGTCACCATGGTCTGGAGTTGGCCTCATTCTCATTCTATCTGGGATCTCAGCTCCTCTCACAGTGCAGCAGGAACTCTGATGTGCAGCAACACAAGCAAATGCTTCCAGGAGCTGACCCAGCCCAGCACCTACACACCTGTCCCCATCCTGCCAGAATAGAGGTGGCCATAGAATGACAGATATGGACAAACCATTGCTTCCAGGCTGGGCTGCCACTGCTGTGCCTGTTTGGCTGCACCATGGCACTGGTTCCCAGGGCACTCTGGACCCTTCTCTGGAGCACAAATGGGACAGATTCACTCCAGGCCTATCGTCACAAAAGAAGACTTGGAGGTGGTGAAGACCTTTCTCCTGCCCAGTACAGCCTGTCTCAGCCTTTCATGACTTGCTACACTCCGTTTCCTCCTTTGGTAAGAAAAACATTAAAGAAAATAGGAAGAAGAAGAAAAAAGGAAGAAGAAGAAAAAGGAGAGGGAAAGGGAGAAGAGGGAGAGAAAGAGGGAGAGAAAGAGGGAGAGAAAGAGGGAGAG